>NC_056737.1:1256025950-1256105950 GCF_019279795.1 Protopterus annectens
TTTGAATTAATAGTGCTAGTGTAGAAAAAAATGTCACCAATGAGTTATATCTGCTACTGTATGCAGTAATGGAAGGTAGTGTGCTGATTTTCAATAATAAATTGTATGGGTTTTTGTTTTTATGATTTGTTGTAGTGTTGCTCTTATTGACGGTATGCATAACAGATACTCCTGTAAGAGAAACATAAGGCATGGCTGTCTGTAAAACTTGGGTTTCAGTGAAAGTTGAATTAAAAGATGGGTTGTGTAGCCCATGTGAGAAGGCAGAGGGCACCAGAAGAGTCTGGAGGTGTTAAAGGAATTGGAGGCCTAGAGCAATGGCTATGTAAAGGATACTTTTTCCGAGGGCTGTTTGCTAGTGGAGAAGCTTGCTACCCATTTGCCTAGAAACTGACCATAATGAGGGGCTTTGTGTTTGTTTTTAGTTGTCCTCACCACCCGAGTTTCTTCAAGGCAATGCATGCAACTTTTATTTAGACCACAGATGTTAATTAGTACATCATCAGTGCCATCCTTTTCAGCACTGGACTGCTGTTGTATTAATGCTGACTAATTGGGTATATTCTACCAAGGATAGTGTACATCTGGACAGTTTGCCAATTCTCAGGCACTATTTCCACATGCACCATACATTTGACCTTAAACCTGAGCATGAGGGTTGTATGCTGGTACAGCTGGAAGTTATGGGTACCAAAATCTTCACTTTTCTTGCCACGAGTCCAAAAAGCTAGATATTGTTTCCTTGGTCAGTCAACAATACAAAAGGATCCAGACTGCTTTTGCCAGTGAAAGCTAGGTGCATCATTGATGACCCATCCTTATTTTTCTTATTCCTGTGTTTGAAATTTGTTATTGTCCTCAAAGAAAGGAAAATGCCTCGATGCTTAATCAAATTTTGTCCTAGTCAGTGTCTCTTTTGCCAAGCACCTGAAATTTAACCTTGCAAGGATGTCTCGAGTTCTCTGATGGAACTTTGTCCAGTGTCAGGTCCTTCCCTTGTGATTTTTTTGTAGACTCCTAAGAAACTGTCTCTTCCAATCATTTCTATTGCTCTATACCCTCAAAAGGGATGAAGGAATTGTCTCATGGACTGTTTTAAAGCACTTATGGCTCCTAAACTTTGGTTCTTCCTTCCTCACAATCCAGACCTCGGTAAAGAAAAAGGGGTACATCTTCTGAAGAATGTCTGTGATCTTCTCAGTCATTCTGATAATTTGAATTATCCTTCTCGGATTCGTTCCCATGTGGAATATAAATCTAAACTTGAAGATACTCTGTCCTCTGATTCCCCTGAGGAAGAATTCTCCTTTGGGGGAAACTATTAAGAAGATGATGCATTATTTTTTTGGGGGAGGCAAGTGAATCTGAGTCATGAAAGAGATATTGCAACTCCAGTTCTTGAAGCCTTGAAAAAACTTTACTGTCTGCTTCTGTTTCCCCAGAGTCACATCCACCTGATCCTAGAAGGCTTGACAGATGCTATAAGGTCCCTGATTTACATGCCTTGGACCAAGCTGTTGTTTCCTCAAATGCTGATAAGCCCTCTGTTTCTCCCTTTATCCAGTGCTATGTCTGAAAAGCACAATCAAGCTATGGATAGATAAGGCAAGTAAGTGTATATGTGTCAAGTTTTACTCCAGATTTTTCCTGGTCCCAAGGAAGGAAAACAGTTTGAGACCTTTAATGTATCTGTCAGTTCTAAACACTTAAACATTCCAGGTTTCAAAATGCTAACATGTTTATTTATCTGTCATTTGTTTATCGGGAAAGTCTGACAGGTCAAAAAGTCCATTTTCAGCAGAGGCCTGGGGGAAAGACCCAAATACAGATTAACAAGCATACTCTTTACAAGCTAATGATGAGAGTTGGAGCAGAAATGAAATATATGTAGAAGTAACTAATAAACTGGATAGAAAATAAGCCTAGATAAAGGAAAAAAAAGTTAAAGGAGAAGTATTGGAGGAAATGTAGGACAAATGGAGATGTTAGAAACAGGAGTATTAGATCTGAGTAGGACACTTAGAATATCGAAAAAGTTAACTAATAAATGTGAGTGGAAATATAGGAATTACAGTTTTCAGCCAGAGGATGAGCGTGTGTAGAGCCAGGTGTTGGCTAAGTGGCTTACATGCCTTAGTAAGTCAACAGTATACATAGCATCATCCCATCTCGACAATGTTTGAGAGGAGTATTACTACAACTGTTATGAAAAGAATGTGTAACCAGATGGTAGCAGCAGCCATCAATACAATAGCTGAAATCTCAGATTGGAATACACTGTTTAAAGGGCTTCAGTACAGCCACACCTCAACATAGCACATGTGGATGACAACAACATAGACATGTACAATGGTCATAGGGTATTGGCACATTAGTAGGCTAATTGCCAAGAGCACACAAAATCCTAGCCGTTCTTATACCATTTAAACCCAAATTGCTATATCTATGTGATTGAAGATATTATAGTTATGGATGAATGTGTTTGATTTTATTACAGACTGCCTCTGTCCATATGTGATGTATGGGTTTTGACATATTGCCTCTGTCCATATGTGACCTGCACCACTTCATAACAGAATTAGCAGTTACACATTCAGTGGTCTGGAGATGGCTTGCACTGGATCATGGAGGAGATCTGCTTTACATTGTGTGTATCCATTGTTGAGATGATAACATCTTCATTGTTCTGTAGAAAGGATGCTAGACAGAGGGAGAAATGGGATGTTAGATTCAGGGGAGGATGTTAAAGGTTATCCTGAGTAGGAGTCAAATGAAGAGATTCAAAACCTCATAAAATGAGCATCACACACACACACACACACACACACACACACACACACACACACACACACACAGTAGTTGACTGAGGTCAGATTCAAACAACACACCTATGTAGGTATACAAGCTGGATTCCATACAACATAAGACTAGAGCCAACACAGATGCCTGACTTCAGTAGTGTCAGACTATACTTTTTAGGGATGATGTCATCAGTGTATGGTGAAAAGATGATGTTTGGTGGAGTGTCCAACATGGGTGTGAACTCATATTGGTGTAAAACTGTCTGCAGACTAATAGTTGAATGAACACACACTCAAGTTGATTGCATGCGCGATTTGAATTTGAGGAATTGAACTTGAACTTGAGACATAGCAGTGTCCACTGCTGCTCATTATCAAATTGTGCGCGAATGGGAGGCATACAGTAACTGACTCAATTGGGGTTAACTGCAAAATACGTCTGTTGGTTGTTAATGTTTTCATGTGTCAGGTTGTAAGATATGATGTTAAGTTGTCTGTCTCGCCTTCATTCTTGCCGTTTGTCCGACTCTGCCATCTTCAATAGCTTGAGAGCTGTTTACTGGCTCAAGGCTACCCCTTATCCCATAATGCCTAGCGATAGCTACCCAGATCTCGTTTGCCGCTTCAGCTGCGAGGGTGTCGTTTTTCTGGTTCAGGCTCATATATTTAACTTTTTGTGTGAACTTCCTTAGAATTTAAACTTTTTCTGTTTTAGAGTTAGTTATACGTGTTGTAGTTATATTTTTTATAGTCTCTCTCTTTTTTTGACAGAACTAATTTAAGTTAGAGAGTTCTCCACCCCCTCCCCCATCCCTAGGTTAGGCGTTTAACTTAGAGGCTTTCCTACTTCTTTTTTTTCCCCCTTATTGTAAAAAAAAAAATATATATATATATATATATATATATATATATATATATATATATATATATATATATATGTATAAAATTATATTATATCTTAGATTTCCTGTACAGTTTTAGATAGCACTGGTGTGTTTTGTCTAGTGTAGTACTGTTTTTTGTCTGTATCTACTTAGTCTTTCCTTTTTTTGGTACAGTCATGTCTAAGGAAGCTAAGGTTTCTGGATTCAATTAGTGTGACTCATGCTGTCAGAAGATGTCTCTGTCAGATGGGCACACTAGTTGCATCTACTGTTTGGGCACTGTTAACCTGCAGGACTCTTGTTTTATTTGCCATGCTTTTAGTCCAAGAGTCTTGCAGGAGCGTAAGAACAAACTGATTTTTAGGGGTCTGTTAAAACCCCAGGATTCACCGGCAAAGGGTTCACAGCCAGTGAAATCCCCAAAATCCTCTAAGCCATCGGCTTCATTCTCTGAGCCGACTCCTTTGCAGGATTTACCTTCAAAGTCTGTTCCGTCTGGCACCGACAACACAACCTCCCCGTCGGCTCCATCGGATGCTTCGGAGCCATAAGAGGCTGAGGTCCCCTTCCTTAGAGTCGGTGCATTTGGGTCCTCCATCTCCATTACTTCAGAGTGAGCATAGCCACCGATCCTCTCGATCCTCTAGGCTGTCAGATCATGATCTGGAGAGAGTAGTCAGTAGGTTGCTAAAGTCTCAGGCACTAACTAAATTATTGTCCAGCCCTCCTCAACCGGTATCGGCTCCGTCCACTTCACTTGATGTTCCTCCTCTGACTCCAATGAGTTCGGAGCCGGAGTTCATTGGGGTTCGAGTAGAGGAACCATCTGCTTCGATAACCATATCCCCTTTGGTTCCGACATCAGCTCTGATTACCTCGATGGTACCTTCTGTCGAGGGATCTGGATGCTGAGGCTCCCTCGTTGGCTCTGAGGGGGCGAGTGGCATTGCACCCTTGTCCTACCCCGTTCTCCCTCTCGGAGCATCGGCGCAGATGCGCTCTGCTCCAACATTGGCCTCGGAGCCGTCCCCCTCAGCGCGGAGAAAGATTCCTATTTCTTCTATACTGGAGCTTTCTCTGCCTCGAGACAAGGATGCCTTTGAGGTCATGCGGAGTGTGCTGTCCCCCCGAGTTAGCTCCACTACAGGCCCCACCAGCTCCATCCCCTGTAGTGCCTGTGCCAACCTCTGCTCCTCCTCCAGACCCCAAGCGTGGGGAACCAAGGCTCCAGGACACCCCATTGGGCATTTCCTCTTCTTCCGAGGCCTCCCCTGAGCATTCAGAGGAGCCCCCTTGGAAGAGGAAGTGTAAGAGGAAGCACATTGACTCCCCTGAGTCCGTCAATTCTGATACAGACTTAGATGAATCAGAAGGGTCCCCGAGATCCCCCTCTGAAGAGGTTTCCTTTTCGGACATCCTGGAAATGCTTAGGCAGAGGGGGAACTGGAATCCCCTAGCCCCTACCGAAGATGAGTCTGTATTCCTGGATGCCTTTGGTTCCCGAACTTCCACCTCCTGGGTTTCTCCGCCTTTCGACCCACTTATGTCTGTAGTGGCTCATAAGGCTTGGTCAGCTCCAGACACAGTGGAACCAACTCCGAGGAGACCTAGTAAATTTATTACAGCCCCCCAGGGTAAGCAATTCCTTTCTAAAGGTGTGCCGGTTGATGCCATGGTGGTAGGAGCAGCCACCAAAAAAAAGCTAGCAGAGACCTCTTCATCTGTTCATCCCCCCCTATCAAGGAGTCTAGGATGATGGACAGGTACGGAAAGCGAATGTTTGCTTCAGCGACCTTCTCCATGAGGTCACTGAACTATCTGTGTCATTTTACTCGACTTCAAAGGGATCTCCTTAAAGAGCTTGGAGATACCCTTCGAGATCCTACAGCTGAGGGAGCACAAGCCAAAGTAGCTTCCCAGCTAGTGATGCTTAATTCTATAGTTAACTCCTCCATGAGGCTGATTTTCTATGCAGCTGATGGAGCAAGTAGAGCCGCGGGCACTGGTGTAGCCCTTAGGAGGCATGCGTGGATGCGGCTGTGTCACTTTGCGGAACTCTTTAGAGCTTCCTTCACCAATACCCCCTTTGATGGCTCCTTTCTCTTTTGGCCACAGGTGAAAGACACGTTGACTAGGTGTGAGCAAGAAGGCAAGACTCTCTCTGTCGTGGGAGTCCGTTTTTCCACTCCCTCTAGACTTTATCTCAAGGGTCAGAAGAGTGGGAAAATGTGGTTCCGTAAATCTCAGGGAGTCTTGCCTGACACACGTAGTGATTTTTCCTCCAGAGGCAGAGGGGGAAACAATAATAATAGACGCCGCCCTCATGGCAGAGGTGGTCCGCAGAACCAGGGCAACAGAGAATCTTTCTCTGATAAGCCCTTCCAGCATCCCTGAAGGGTTGCCTGGCTGCTCACCTGTGGAGGCAGTCTGGGGATGACTTTTCACTGTACCCAAAAGTCTGGCTAAATTTAACAAAAGACAGATGGGTCCGGAGGTTACAAAATTCCCTTCCATCAACCCCCCTTACAATCAAAGAAAATCCTTCCAGATGTGCCACCCAATCTGAAGGAGCAAGCAGTAATAGAAATTTCAAAACTGCTAGAAAAAAGAGCCATCCAGGAAGTCCCCACAGACCAGCACGGATCCAGAACTTACTCAAGGTTCTTTTTGGTACCAAAAAAGATAGGGGACTGGAGACCGATTCTGGATCTCGAGCAGACTAAACAAGTCTGTACAAAGAACAAAGTTTCAGATGGTCACGCTACAGTCCTTTCTACCCTTTCTGGGTCAAGACAATTGGATGTGCTCGATAGATCTTCAGGACGCGTATTACCATATCAAGATGGACAGACGCTCCAGGAGATTTCTTCACTTTCGGGTGGGGGCCAGTCATTACCAGTTCAGAGCTCTGCCCTTTGGTCTCACCACTGCCTCTAGGGTGTTCACCAAGTGTATGGCAGTGGTCACGGCTTACCTGAGACGTCATGGATTCCAGGTGTTTCCATATCTAGACGACTGGCTCCTCACTGCTACCACCAGGCATCAACTCCTACAAGCGCGGGATTATAAAATCACATCCTGCACCCAGCTAGGTATTACAATAAATTTTGAAAAATCTGCCTTGTTGCCCTGTCAACCTATCACTTACATAGGAGCAGACTTAAACACAAGGGATATGTTCGCAAGGTTACCACTAGAAAGAGTGTCCACAATTCACCAACAAGTGCAAATTCTAATGCAGAGCAAAAGGATCCAAGTCAGGTATGTCCTTCAAACTCTGGGCTCCATGGCAGCGGCCATTCTTCTAATCCCACTAGCGCGCTTCCACATGAGAATTCTTCAGTGGCTCCTTTTCACACATTGGTCCTTCCAAGAGCTACCCATGTCTCACATGATCCTTATCACGGAGGCATGCAAAAGACACCTTTCCTGGTGGATAGTCTCTCCATTAGTTACTCAGGGAAGACCTTTCATACAACCCCCTCCGGTAGCAATAGTGACGACAGACTCCTCCCTGATAGGGGGGGGGGCATTATCTGGGCAGGACAGTCCGAGGCACTTGGCAACCTCACAAGTACCATCTGCGCATAAATGTCCTAGAAATGAGAGCCGTGCTCCTAGCGTTGCAAGCTCTTCAAGACTCCTTTCCTTCCAGGACCATTGCAATTCAAACAGACAACATGTCAGTGGTGTGGTACATCAACAAGCAAAGCGGAACCAGATCCTACCCCCTGTGTCGAGAAGCACTCAGACTTTGGCAGTGGACGATTTCCTCCCAAAGTTTTCTGATTGCGACGCACATCCCTGGGAGATCCATCGTCATTGTGGACAGCCTCAGCAGAGCTATCCTCATGCTTCACGAGTGGTCTCTGAATCAGGAAGTTGCGGATCTTATTTTCTGCAAATGGGGACAGCCTTGCTGCAATCTTTTTGCCACCCCCTTCAACAGCAAATGCAGCAACTACTTCTCCCTTCTTCCGCTTCCAGGTCACATACCCAGAGACTCTCTAGTCCATGATTGGCCTCAGGAACTTCTTTATGCTTTTCCTCCGTTTCCCCTGATACCGAAACTCATACAGAAAGCAAAATAGTTGGGTTGCAAAATGATCCTCATTGCCCCCTACTGGCCACGACAGATATGGTTCCCGTTCCTACACCATTATCTTCTCGATCAACCCTGGATTCCGGACCCAATTCCAGATCTCCTGATTCATAAATCAGGCGGGTTGCATCAATCACGCCAAACTCTCCAGCTCACAGCTTGGTTGCTCCACTTCCAACCTTAGCCAGGCTTCCCAGCATTTCCCCCGCAGTACGTGAGATTATCGTCTCCTCTCACAAGTCAACAACGAGAAAAACTTATGCTGCTGGAAATGTTTTTCTTGTTGGGCGGAGTCTAGGAATGTGGATCCCTTCTCAGCCACACTCCATGAAATTCTGGAATTCTTGGCACAACTGTTCACTCCGGGGCCGCTTCCGCTACGATTAAGGTACAATTAGCGGCCATTTCTAATTTTCATATTGGTTGGTCAAATTCTAACATTATGTCTCATAAGCTCTGTAAAGTTTTTTTGAGAGGAACATCTCTTCTTAGACCTCCAGTGAGAGATTCTCCTCCCCCTTGGGACCTTAATTTAGTCCTAACTTCTTTAATTCTGCCCCCTTTTGAACCAGCAGCTTCCTGCTCCATCAAGTTTCTATCTTGGAAGACACTCTTTCTGGTAGCTATCACTTCAGCTAGGTGTGTCTCAGAACTCCAGGCACTATGTGTTCGTCCTCCCTACCTGGTGTTTCACAAGGACAGAGTTGCTCTGAGGACTAATCCTTCATTTCTTCCTAAAGTCTGCTCAGAAAATAATTTAAACCAATCTATAGATCTCCCTGTGTTCTTCCCAAATCATAGCAACAAGGCAGAGTACAAACTTCACCAATTGGACGTTCATAGACAATTGCGTTTTTACCTGCACAAAACTAAAGAAATAAGAAAGTCAGACCAATTATTCCTTTCTTATGCCTTAAATAGACAAGGTCTCCCTGTTTCCAAGGTGACCTTATCCAGATGGTTGTCCCACACTATTACTTTTATTTATCAGTTAAGGAACAAAGAGTTACCAACTAAACTGAAAGGTCATTCTACTAGGGCGTTAGCCACCTCCGTAGCCTTTCAGTCTAGGTTGCCCATGGATTCTATTTGTGCAGCTGCCACATGGGCAAACCCTCATACCTTTATCTCTCATTACAAGGTGGCTATGGTCTCCCGGAGCAGAGCTGACTTTGGTTCTTCTGTTCTGAAGAGTCTGTTCCACTGAGCCACCCAAGGTGTTAGGTGCTAGGGACGCTGTCCCAAATAGTAAGAATGAAGGCGAGATAGACAACTTAACATTAAGAAGTTATGTACCTACCATGACGTTCCATGTTAGTTGTCTTCATCTCGCCTTTCTTGCGTCCCTCCCTCTGTCCCCCATCCTAGTGGATTGAGAGGAGTTCCTTTTTTCACTGGCTGAGTGTTCTTTTACTATTATTATTGTTATTCTTCTGGCCAGGTCTTCCTAAGGTATTCTAGATATTAGAATGCTGGGAACAACCAGTTTTTTGATAACTGTTTTTTTTCTTATGTCTGGTTTAGCTATTTCAAACAAGATCTGGGTAGCTATCGCTAGGCATTATGGGATAAGGGGTAGCCTCAAGCTAGTAAACAGCTCTCGAGCTATTGAAGATGGCCGAGTCGGACCGATCCCAAACAGCAAGAAAGAAGGCGAGATGAAGACAACTAACCTGGAACGTTATGGTAGGTACATAACTTCTTATTTTGGGAGAAGTTGCTGGAAGCTAGCATGTTGTAGCCTCTCTTTGTAATGTACTGGCGAAAGGTTTATTCCTTAAATAACTGCTGGCCTTGCCCTTCCCATTGCACGGCATTAAGCATTGAGCAAACACTATTCTCTGCTTAAGAAAACAGTGAAAAAAGTAATGCGTACCTTCCTTCATGCAGAGACAGGCTCAGTGGTGATGTGAGGCCATCAGCACTCTGGACAGTAATGTGTGTGTGGAAAGTACTTTTGCACTTGCTGCCTAGCTTTCTCTGTAAGAGCAGTGGGCTCCTGGTTAAAGCACAGGTGAGCCAGTGTTGAAATACAGATATTCTCTTTTTACAAATGGTGTCAGGATGTCATTAGCTAAGTAAATGTGATCAGGACTCCAAATGTGACTATTGATGACTACACTAAAGTATGTGTCTTCTCCAAATTGTATCAGTAATGCCTTCCTCAATACACTTGTACAACTAGTAGCTGTTTTGCTGGCCTCACTGGAAATCACAAGTTAATTGTGTATACAGCTTTCTACAAATGACAAGGGGTGGTACATCTTTTGAAATGATTAGTATGACTCTGCAGATATGCTGACTGTTTGTGTAGGCCTTGATATCCTGAAAAGTGTGTGCAGTATGCTTCTTCACAGTATGGACAGTTTCCACATCATATTAGAACATTTCATCTATCATCCTAGTAAAGAGACTACAGTATGTTCAGATGAGACAGAGGAGGTGATGACAGACACAGGGCTGTGGAGGACATAGGAGGTATTGTCCTGGCACATTCATGAACATCCTAATGGTGTGCTGGTATGACGTGTCTTCTTAATAAAAATTTCCTGCTCTGTAACGCGAATTGCATGAGATAAGGCTAGAGGAGATATAGTGTGACAGTACTTAATACATCCATATACATCTGCTTGAAGAACATGTGGGACATCTGAAATATAATGGTGTCTTGTGGGAATTGAGTTTTGACAATTGTGGCCCACCTTACAGTTTACTTGATAGGCAGATGTATCAGACCTCTGTTGGAGAAGGGGTAGACCAGATGGACAGGCAACAGATACACAGGAAAGAGAACTCTGATAACATTTCTTAATGGCACCCCTTATTGCTGGGTTATAAGCCTTTACAAGATGCAGATATGTTTATACATCTGATCATCACTTGAACAGATACAAAGGGAACCCTGCAACAGATTTTGAACCTTGCACACTACATGAGCACTGATAATACCAATGTTACCATGACTCAGTAGGTTGTCTATCCTCAGAGTCATGACAGAATGCAGAAACCATAAGATGACTTTTGTGCATACATCAACCTACTAGATGTACATCTGTAAAGAGGGGTGGGAGTGAAGGGGTGAAAAGGAGAGATGGACGTGACACAGTAACGGCTGGTGTAATGGAACATTCATGGACATGCTTTCAATGTATTCTCATTATTAGCCTGTCATGCTTTGTAGCATGAAATGACTGATGTAGGGGTAAAGAATGGTTAGGAGAGGGACAATAGACTTATGACGGGTAGAACAAGGTTGGATAAATATCACATAGTTGTGGGGATGGATGTCACTTCAAATACTGTTTGGCTAGTATTCAGTACATCCCCATGAGATTTCATAACTGTGGAAAATAAGATGTCTGTGATTAGACATATAACATCACACTAACAAATAATGTGAGATGCATCTGGAATTGAACTCCTGATGCTGTGGACAAAAAAAACAAAAAAAAAAAACAAATCTGCAGTCAAATGATTTATGTTGACACTCCACGTAGAAAGTTGCACTTTGTTACGTTTAAAGAACTGTCAGAGTAACTGTTTCAAAGTGGTGCCTTTATTCTGCTTTAACTCTGTGCTACTTTAGTGCAGATAGTTTAAGTAGTATTGCACAAGGATAACTGGACTACTGGGGCCAATGGCAAAAGCTCACCAAGTTTTGCCTTAGGACGTGAACAGCCATTCGCCACTGCTGGTCATTGGTATGCAGTGCCAAACTCCGCACAAATGCAGAGGACAAAAATTGAAGGCTTTTTTATGGGCCATTTCTGGCCATGTTTGTTGTGTGCGCGTCTATTTCTTGACCAGATTAAATGTGTGAAGGTGGGGTTGATAGGAAAGTGGTGGAATGGGATGGCAAGCAGGGGAATAACAAAGGGAAGCAATACAGGAATTTGCAGGAGGGAATTAGGAAAGAACTATAGATATCCACTTCAACACAATAATGTGCACATGCAGACAATATTTGGTGAATTTAGACGATCACCACAACGTGGATGGGTGACAGTACAAAGATATATAGCCATTTGGATGAAATCAAGTCTGTTGAGAAGAACGCCTGCAAAGTGGGGAGCTATGTATGGAACACATCTTTTTGTGGGACTGGTGTTCCCCCCTTTTTGATCTCAAAAAGAGATGAATGTTGGGGAAGGACCTAGGAATATGAGGGTCAGGTAGGTAGAGCAGGTGAGGAAGCACATGCACACACACAACATATATCGGAGGCACATGCCCGTCAAGTGTGGGAACAGTGAGAATTTAGTCCTCACCCTCAGAATTGTTATCACTGTCCCCTTCCTCATTTGTCTGTGAGACTGCTTGACATGGGAGTCTCTTTTTTCATGAGCAACTTCTTCAGTCAGCTGATGCTGGCACCAAGGCCAATCTCTTAGATTGTGCACCACCCCGGGCAGCTCCTGGCAGGTGACATAATCACTGCCTTCACCAGTTCTCCCGGAGGGTATCACTGCATCAGCAACTGGGGCAATGCTACCTGATGTCGATGGACCAGGTAGGACAGGGGCTGTAGAGGCAATCCTGCCAGGTTGCATCCCAGAGGTGCTGGGTGTTGGTATGGCAGCCAGGTGAGGGTTGGCCCACCACTCTGTGCTAAAATGCATTTGGTTTGTTGGCAGAAAGGTAAGATATTAGAACAGTGTGATTCCAGGCCCCCCCCCCCCCAAAAAAAAATAAATAAGGTGTGGGGTGAGACAAAGAAAATAAACAAGATGATTAGAATCATGATACGCCACATTCATGGTTTGTTAAAATAAATATCCTTTTATTATTATACTAGCTATAGAGCTTTCACACCCCATAAAATGACTGTGAATTGTTACAGGTAATCCATATATAGGTTCATAGGCTGATACTAGGCTATCTGCCCTAGGGCATTTATAAGCCTAGCCAGAGTGTGTTTGGCTTTCGCCACCCTTTTAGATTAGTTGACTGTGCCTCTGTATAGTAGGTCACAGAAGGTAGCCCTTTTAAGGTTAGTTTACTGTACCTCTGTCAAGCAGGGACACAGAAGAGATTCCAGGGGTAAACTTATGATCTCCCATCCACTCGTCAAGATTTCTCTTGAAGAGGGTCAGTGAGGGGCTCTGTCTAACATGGATTGGGATTTTGTTCCAGAGTGAGGGGAGCCTCAGGGATATGAATCTGTCCCTGCAGCATGTCCTATTTATTTCTGTGCTGAGGTTCAAGTCCCTGGAGCGTGTAGCTCTAAGGGATTTGGATTTCCTGAGGTGAAGCATGTCCATTAATTCTGGGTTGGACATGGCTTTATTCGTCAGACACAGATCGCCTCTGAGAATGCGGTACGCAACTGAGTAGAGCTGGAGTTTCTTTAGCCGAACTGCATAGGGCATCTGTTTGAGCCCCTTGATCCTCTTGGTGAGGTACTTTTGGGGTCTTTCCAGTTGCTGCAGGTGTCTGGTAAGGTACATCCCAAATGGGGCATTGTATTCAATTATGGGCCTGATGATGAGTAGAGGGGCACAATGACCTCTCTTGATCTAGATGTGAACCCTTTCGTGATAAGGTGGGCTATATAGAAGGTCTTTCTAACCACTTTGACAACGTAATTGTCAAAGGAGAGATTGCTATCTACTTGGGTCCCTAAGTCCCTAATTACTTCTTCCGTACTTAATGGATTACCACCTATGTGGTAATTTGTCGGCATTTTGTTTTTCCCAAAGGGGATGACTATGCACTTTTTCGCATTTAGCTTTAGGCCATGGCTCTGGCACCAGTTATCCGTCTCTGTGAGACCCTTTTGGAGGATGCTTGTGTCAGCCGGAGAGTTGATTACGGCACCCAGTTTGCAGTCATCTGCGAACTTGGTCAGCCATAGTCCACCCGTGTTAGCCTGTACCTCGGAGAAATATATACCGAACAAGAAAGGTCCCAGGACTGAGCCTTGTGGGATGCCACTTCTAACTGGTTTAGAGTCTGACATGGCACCTGCTATTCTGACCATGTGGGTTCTATCCCTGAGCCAGTTTGCAACCCATATTGTGACATAGGGGTTGATATTTAAGCTGGTGAGCTTATTTATGATGCCCGAGTGGGGTATTGTGTCGAAGGCATTTGCGAGGTGCAGGTAGGCGGTGTGGACTACCTTCCCTTCATCTATGGCTTTGGTAACTGTTTCAAAGAAGTCGACCAGGTTCAAGAGGCAAGATCTGCCCTTAACAAAGCCGAATTGGGTAGGATCCAGTCTCTGGAGGTTCTTAATGTCTTTGTTTATGATTTCCATGATGATACGCTCCATAGCTTTGCAGACCAGGCTGGTCAGGCTTATAGGGCGATAGTTTCCGGGGTCTGTTGTGGCACCACCTTTGTGGAGTGGGACCACTGTTGCTGTACGTCATTCCTTGGGTACATATCCTGTAGTAAGGCTGAGATTGAATAGTGACTTTATATGAGGGTTTAGTTCTTCTTGGAGCTCGTTTTAAGACGCAGCCCGGGACACCATCTGGTCCCATTGATGCTGTGTTTTTTGCTTTGGAGAGGGCAGCTCTCACCTGTGCATCTGTGATCTCAGGAAGGCTACACTCTGTTGGGATAGACATTTGCTCTTTTGGGAGGGAAGGGGGGGAGAAGTTTGCACTGAACCTTTCTGCCAGGATGTTGGCAATGTCTGTGGGTTCAGTGTATTTTTTGTCATTTTGCACTAACTCAGAGCATATCTGGGAGTTGCCACCCAGGTTTCTGACATAACTAAAGAAGGCCTTGTGGTTATCTTTAGTGTCTTGTGCAATTTTTCTTTCAAAGCTGGCCTTAGATGATTTATGAGGGATCGCAGCTAGTACTGATCAGACACGCCTTCCCTTTTTGGGATTTTGCTCTATCATGTAGTAGCTTTCTCCTTCTGTTGTATAGCTTATTTATGGCTGGGGTCCACCAGACAGGTCTCCTGCCTTTGGAGGAGTGAGTCTTGGTTATATTTGGGATAGCATGCTCCATGCATTCCTGTAGGTGTCCATAGAATGCTTTTGTAAAGGATTCTGCATTTTGGGCCATATTTTCCACTGGCCCGGGGGCTTTGAAGGATTCCACCTCAGTTTTGAGAAGTGTGAAGTTTGCTTTTGAGAAGTTCTTCACCGTGGTTTCCTTGCCTAGGGGTGGGGACGGAATATGGATGCTTTTAAAAATACTACAGGTCAACTTAACAACATGGCATTAAAGCCAGTATTGCTGCATTTCAAATTTTAAAAAATGATACTTGTTGAATGTGAATCTATAGATTACTTGTGGGAATTGAACCTGCATAATCTGAATACACTATTACACTTGTCTAATACAATAAACGAGCTACAGAAGAAAGCATGCATGCTTGCTGTTACAGTTAAGTTATGCATGCTGAAGCTGATACTGATCTATGTAATTACAATATTTACTACAATCGGGGTCAGTTGTGCTGCAGACATACCCCTTGCCTCTCTGAGTCACGCCAGTCTCTCCGCATGTACTTCCCCGTTTACTGTGATTTCCTCTGCAGCTGTAAAACAAAGAATGAGAAAAAAGGAGACATGAAAGCATTATACATAGAATTGTTTGCTATTTATACCACTACATATCATTTCAATTTGCTTGATCTGTATATTTGCGTAAATCGGGGGTGTTAGCAGTTTGAAACTCATCCAGCCATTGGTCGAGTTATGCCTCCTTATGCCTCTTAAGATCACTGTAGTGGTGCTGACACTCCTCCCCAGTGCTTGGTATGCCAGTCCCACTGGAGCAGGCCTTGGTTAGGCTGTTCCAAGCCTCAGCCTTGTACTGAGACCTTGTATAGTCCACCTGCAGCTGCCTACGGCTGTAGCGCCTCACAAGGAGTGCAACAAAGATTTTTGACTCCTCCACATGCCACCTCTATGTCCTGAATTTGGTATCATCCATCCTATCTCCTGCCATGTCTGCAAAGGTCCTTCAACAGCAGTAGCAATGGTTTCCCTCCAAATTGGGATAGTGTGTTTTACAACCAGTGCACAAACACGCATATCCATGCCAGCTGTGATTGCATGAAGGCAAGCAAGGAGAAACATTGCTGTTTCACAAACTCTCTCCTTTATTTGGCAATGATAATGTGACATTTGGCATAGATTTATGGCATGTGTGGTGCTATACCTGATCAGATTTTGTCCAGTGGCCATCACTGAAATGCTAAATGACTTTGCTTTTAAGCTATGACTTTGGAGAGATTGATCAGATGACTTAGCACATATTTTATTTCATTTATTTATTTTATTTTACATTTGTTGACCGGGCTAGTCCAACTGGATACATGTCCATTTTCAGTGGAGGCCCAGGGATTATAAGCTCCATTTAGCTAAGTGGATTATGAAGTAATAATAATAATAATCGTAAAAACTAATGAATTACAAGAAGGTAGACAATAATAATATACAAGAAGGTACCCTATAACAATATACTAACAAAAACATTTTACATGCGTAACTGCATACAAGATATGTTTGCATTGTTACAAGTGAATAACAGTATTTACAGGTATAAAACAAAGAACATTTCACATAGTAGAAAGCTTAATATTAATCACAGAGAAAGCTAGCAGGAAATTCATGTTTGGTGGGTTAGGTGAGAACACATGATTTTAAGTAACTTTCACATTCTGCAGTCCAAGCGTAAAAGTAGAAAATATCTACATGGTGGGTAGTTTTCAAATTCTGCAGTCCAGGAGAGACCGAAGCATATACGTACAAGGTAGAGGAGATTTTTGAGGGTTTATACTCCAATATAGATTTCCAGATAGACTAGGCTAGTAATAGCATTCAGTAAGCTAGTGGCCCAACTAACTGAGGTCAGTAAAGTAGTATGGCCAGAGGCCTAAAAAGATAGTGAATAAGAGCATGGAACAAAGGATGTTATTAGTCAGGGTTAGAGCATGGACAGAGCCATTGAGTTTTAAGGAATGTTTTTAGTTGCTTCTTGAAAAGTGTCGTTGAAGAAAGAGATGTTAGTTCACTGCGAAGTCTGTTCCAAATTTTTCCCACAGAGTTTGAGAAAAGACATTCAGCTGATCTATTATTGGCTTTATGGGTGGCCACTAATAATTTGTTAGCATAGCATAGGGTCGTAAGATTTTTGTATGGGGTGATAAGGCTGCTGAGTATTGGGGTATTACTGGGATGGTGCAAAATCTTTTGGGTGATAGTAAGTTGCTGAAGTAGAAGCTGATTTTGCAGTTCAAGCCATCCTAGCTGTTTGAGATTTAGACAATGGTGGGTTATAAATGGGGAGCCAGTGGTAAATCTGGCAATGTTACAATAGGAGGTTGACAGTTTGTTCAGGTTACTTTTGGATAGATTGGTATAAATGGGGGAGGCATATAGGAGGGTAAAGATAAGATGAGTGTGGGCGATGGTAGTTCTAGCTGAGTAAGGAAAGGTTTAATCCTGTACAGGGAACCTAGTTTTCTATTAACTGATTTAATGGTTAAGTTAATGTATGAATCGAAGTTCAGGTTATGGTCAGCTGTGACACCTAAGAGTTTAGTGGTCACATCGGGTGCTATGAGAGTGCCATTATTGGATGCAGCTGTGAAATTTATAGGGGAGGATTTCTGTGAGTGAGTGAACAGGAGTATTTTAGTATTTTTAGGGTTAAGGAGGAGACAGCACTGGGGACTTATTTTGTGGGGGCTTGCACAAAAAGTAATTTATACGAAGTGTAATTCAAACCTATGTAAATGAGAATGTATACATTTCCACATAGGTGATTATTCCTTATTGCCACAGAAGTGTTTATCAGCCATGATCATTAGACATATAGCTTTAAAGCATGATTGGTGCTATACTTCAGTTAAGTCTTGTATGTTTGTGACATTAAAAGGTCCTAACTTATGCATTTGCAGGTATGTTGCAGGTCTAATGTCTGACAGTATGCTGGAATGGATAGACTTGCATGACTTCAGTAACAGAGTTTTGAGTTACATTGACTGTCTTTCAGTTACAGCTGTTGTCATTCAGGGCTGTCTCTGATGCTAACAATACACTGCCATTACATGGGGAAGTAAAGGTTATGAGCTTTGCCTGACATCCGTTGTACTCTGTGTATGTGCATAGGATGCAAGATGTATCCCTTAGGTGGCCAGTTCATAAAGTTGGACATACTCAGTTGATTGTAAATGTGTAGATAACATGTAGAGTGATCACACAATATTTATGAATATGTTTGCAAAACTGCAGCTCTGCCTTTTCTTTTATATTCTGGAAGTTCTTCCCCCATCTCTGCTTTACTATCACACATGCAACCTCTAGTGCATATTCTCTCATTTATTCTGTGTCTAGCTTACAAATTCATGACTGTGAACAGCAGTTTTCAGCAAAGACAGGAAACTGTGCTATATGCCAAGGAAGTATACATGTGTTCATGTTTGGTTTTGCTTAAAATCTCACTGCAGTTAGTTCCGCATTTTGCAAGTATATCCTCACTAATGCACCCACTTCAGTGAAGGGTGTCTGTGCATTACTATGTTTTACTTCAGTCAGAGTAAGCATTCGGAGGTGCAAGCCATTAACACCTAATAATTGTCTAGAGGCTACACTGTGTTTACATCTGCTACACAAAGTCAGAAGTTTGGTATGAAGCAGTTCTAATGAGTTCACACACCATTTGCATCGTCAGAGTGCTCAGAGGGCTGAATTTATACTGAAAGGTAACCGTGTAGTTGGGGAATTTGAAGGGGAGGAGAAAACAATCATGCTTATTGTTCCACTTGTGAGACTGTAGGAATAAGTACACTTTTTGGACTGCTTTTTCTATAGTGGGTATTTCAGTTATGTGGGCCAGGTTATTTGGTGAACTGCATAAGTATACATTGCATAGGTTCATAGAAGGTTACTAGGATAATGGCCCAAGAGACCTTAAAAGCCTAGCTATATTTATACTAAGTTGCTCTAATTCTAGGTGGTTAGGTGAGTGAAGTTTATAGAAGTAAGGGTCTGTGGTCGTTAATATCGACTTCCTCTGTCCAGGAGGCACATGGGTGCCACCCCAGGAGTGAATTTGTGGTCACCCATCCATTGATCTAGGTTGCATTTGAAGAGGGGGTTTGTTTCACATGAATTGGAAGCTTGTTCCAGAGAAGTGGCAGTCCTTGAGAGATGCATCTTTCCAGCATGACCTGTTCATGTCAGAGGCTAGGTTAAGATCCCTGGAGCGAGTGACCCTTGTGCAGTTTGTTTTACAAATGTGTAGCATTTCCATTGGGGTCCAGTCAAGAGACTGTCCTGTAAGCCAGACACAGGTCACCCCTTAGCAATCTGTAGGAGACAGAATATGGTGACAGGGCTTTCAGTCTTTCCACACAGGACTTGTTTTGTGTACCCTGTGATTTCTTGGTGAGAAACCTCAGTAGTCTCTCCAATTGTTGCAGATGTTTGGTCAGGTACTTGCAAAAGGGAGCATTGTACTCGATTATTGGTCTGATGAGGGCTAAGTATAATGGAATTATCACTCTCATCCTTCGATATAGATGCAATGCAAACCAAAGTAAGATGCCCGGGGAAAAAAAAACACATTAAATTAATGAGTTTAATGGAAAACAAATACATGAGCATAAAAAATTCTATGAATCCATTTAATTTAATTTAATGTGTTTTTTTTAATATTGGGTAACTATGAGAGATCCAGTTATATATATATTTGCTTTTTAAATGTTTAACTTCTATCTATTGGTTAGAATTATCACATGACTTTCTGATATTAGTATTTAAGTGCTGAATTTCTATTCTCTGGCATTTATGAAGTAGTCTTTAAGCTAGACGAAAGCATTTGACTGCTGTTTTTGCATTAAAGTGGTTGCTGTTTACATTTAATTGGTTGCTGGTTATTTACCATTTGTCCAGGCATCTTCCTTTGGTTTGTTCCTGTTTTAGTTATAAAATGTGCCACATAAAAGGATTTCCTTTCTACTGTCAATACATGATAGTCAAAATTCAGATTGCTATCAATATTAGTACTCTGATCACATACCACTGGGTCTACTCTTGGAGGGGGGGGGTGCTGTTTGTAATGTAATTAGCAGGGATGGCAACTTTCCCAAAGGGAATTAATAATGCATTGTTTTGCATTTAGCTTTGGTGCCAAAGCCACGGATTAATCATTTGTCTGTGTCAAGCGATTCTGTACAACTGCTTAAGTGGTTTTACAGGGTATTGGTGTACACCTCTGCATTGGAGTCCATGTGATCTGCGTTTGAGGGGGATTTGAAACATCTTATATCATCACTTAGTAAGTAATTTGTCTTTGAAATTTTCATTTTTGAGCTTGCTGGGGTATCTGGTCTTATTACATGAAACAAGACTAATTTTATGGTCTGATCTTACCAGGGAGGACATCATGGAGAGGGTTGCAGTTCTCTTCCTTGTTGGTAAGTACTATGTCCAGGACGTTTGAGCCTCTTGTGGGTGTGCTGAGTAGTTGTTCTCGGAGCATTTGCATTGACAAAGTCCAAGAACATCTGAGACAGCATGTTTGTGTTCATATACGTTTCCCACTTAGTTGTAGGATAATTAAAATCACCCATGAGTAAGGTGTTAGGCTGTATGCCATGTGACTTCAGTCAGTCTAGTTATGAGGTGTATGCTTTTCCTCTTTCATGGTGGGGGACCTACAGCTAGCTATGATGTGGTAAGGGGATTTGCCTTTAGTTAATTGGACATGGAATAGCTCAAGAGAGTCATACTGTTTTGACCAGTCTAGAGGTGTATTTATCCTTAATGAAAACTGGTACACCTCCTCCTTTGGTTCTTTCATAGGTTTATAGGTTCATAGATAGGTACTAGGCTATCGGCCCAAGGGCCTACGTAAGCCTAGCCAACAAGGTTCCCTGGCTTACGCCACCCAAGAAAGTTATTTTTCTGTGTTACTGTCGAGCAGAGACACAGAAGTGATCCCTGTGGTGTATTTCCTATTTCCCATCCACTCATCAAGAAAAAGATTTTTCTTGAAGAGTGCTAATGAAGAACTTTGCTTGATATAGATGGGTAGCCTGTTCCAGAGTATGGAAAGACTCTGGGACAGGAATCTTTCCCTCCAGCATGTCCTGTTTATTGTGGTGACAAGGTTTAGGTCCCTAGATCGTGTAGCTCGGAGGGATTGGGATTTCTTTAGGTGTAGCATGTCCAACAGCTCTGGATTTGACATAGCTTTATATGTTAGGCAGAGATCACCTTGGAGTAGGCGATATGCTACGGAGTAAAGCTGGAGTTTTTTGAGGCGGT
The DNA here is from genome assembly GCF_019279795.1 of Protopterus annectens. Lineage (NCBI taxonomy): Eukaryota > Metazoa > Chordata > Ceratodontiformes > Protopteridae > Protopterus > Protopterus annectens. The sequence continues at coordinate 1,256,046,985 of NC_056737.1, forward strand.
CAGTGTAGGGCATTTGTTTGAGGCCAGTAATCCTCTTTGTGAGGTACTTCTGTGGCCTTACCAGCTGCTGCAGATGTCTTGTGAGGTACATTCCAAAAGGGGCATTGTACTCTATAATGGGTCTAATGAGTTTCGAGTAGAGGGGAACAATGACCTCTTTTTATCCTGGATGAGAACCCTTTTATGATGAGGTGTGCCATGTAGAAGGACTTCCTGACTACTGTGGCGATGTGACTATCAAAGGAGAGACTACTGTCCACCTGGGTCCCAAGGTCTCTTATCACACATTCGGTGTTAAGTAGATTGCTACCTATGTGGTAGCTCATGGGTACAGAGTTTTTACCAAAGGGGATGACACGCACTTTTTGGCATTGAGCTTGAGGCCATGGCTCTGACACCAGGCATCTGTCTCAGCGAGGCCCTTCTGTAGGATGTCCACATCATTTGGGGACTTGACTATAGCTCCTAGTTTGCAGTCATCTGCGAACGTCATAAGCCAGAGGCCTTCTGTATTAGCCTGTACTTCAGAGAAGTAGATATCAAACAGGAGAGGTCCCAGGATGGAACCCTGTGGTACTCCACTTGTCACTGCTTTGAGGTCAGATTTGGAGTCTGCAACTTTTACAGTGTGGGTTCTGTCAGTGAGCCAGTTGGCAACCCATCTTGTGATCTAGGGATTTATACCTATTTTATTGAGCTGAGCTATAATTCCAGAATAGGGGATGGTGTTGAAAGCCTTGGCGAGGTCAAGATAGGCTGTGTGAACCACCTTACCCTCATCTACGGCTTTGGTGACTGCCTCAAAGAAGTCGATCAGGTTCAGGAGGCATGATCTGCCTTTCACAAACCCGAACTGGGTGGGATCCAGAGTTTGGAGGTTACCAATGTCTTTGTTTATGAGTTCCATGATGATACGTTCCATGGCTTTGCAGACCAGGCTCGTCAGGCTAATAGGTCGATAGTTCCTGGGATCAGTGGTGACTCCCTCTTTGTGGAGTGGGATAACTGTTGCTGTGTGCCATTCAGTGGGCACAAAGCCTGATGTGAGGCTATTATTGAACATGGTGCAAGTGGAGAGCCAGTTCATTCTGAAGTTCATGTAAAATGCAGCCTGGGATGTTGTCCGGTCCCATGGATGCTGTGTTTTTGGCTTTAGAGAGTGCAGCTTTTACCTGCATAGTTGTGATTACAGGGACTCTGCATTCTTCCTGTTTAGATATGTGCCCTTTAGGAGGTGGGGGGGTAAAGTTAGCACTGAACCTATTTGCCAGGATGTTGGCAATATCAGTTGGTTCTGTAATTTTCGTGCCTTTGTGCTGTAACTCTGAGCAGATCTGGGTGTTGCCATCGAGATTCTTGACATAGCTATAGAATGCTTTGTGGTTGTCCTTAGAATTAGTGGTGATTTTGTTTTCGTAGCTAACTTTGGAAGATCTTATAAGGGATCTCAGCGTCTTACTAATGCTGACCAGGGAGCTCCTCCACTCATGGGATTTTACTCTCTTTTGCAACAGTACAGTTTGTTTATGACAGGGGACCACCAGATTGGCTTCCTTTTTTTGGAGGATAGCATCTTGGTTCTGTTTGGGATGGCACAATCCATGCACTTGTGTAAGTGCTTATAGAGTGCATTTGTGGAGGATTCAGCAGTTGTAACTGTATTGTCCATCTGCATGGGTGTCATGAAGTTCACCACTTTTGTCTTAAGAAGCATGAAGTTGGCTTTGGAGATATTTTTTACCGTGGTTTCCTTAATGGGGGGTGGGGACGGGATGTGGATATCAAGGGTGATTAGCTTATGGTCAGAGCGGACCAACGAGGAGTTGACTTCAGGTGTGGAACACCGGTCACTCATGTTGGTAAGGACTAGGTCTAGGATATTGTTGCCCCTGGTGGGGATGTGGATAAGTTGATCCAGGGCATTGGAGTTTATGAATTCCAGTAAGCGTTGAGCTAAGGAGTTGGTACACAAGTAGTTTTCCCAGTTAATGATGGGGTAGTTGAAGTCGCCCATTATTAGGGTGTTTGGTTGAACCCTAATATTTTCCAGTACATCAAGTAAAGAGGAGTGGGAATCCTGGGGCATGGTGGGGGATCTGTAGCAAGCTACAATTTGGTTTGCAGTTTTGCCCAGAGTTAGTTGCACTTGGATAACCTCACATGCATTATGCTGAGCAACTAGCCTGGAGGTATGGATATCCTTAATGAATATGGACACACCTTCGCCTTTGATGTTTCGGTCCAGGTTACGTGGCCGCAAAGTGTGGTATGAGTTATAGCCTGGTAGTGCAGGGGTGCTCTCTGGAGCCTTGAACCAGATCTCAGTCACTGCACAAGATATCGATGTTCTCCATTTTAAGGAGTGCCTCGAGTGAGTGCATTTTGAGATTTAGACTTCTAGCATTGAGTAGCATTACCCTCAGTTTTTGCTTGCCTGTTCCTGTTATGGTGGTGAATTTGTTATTTGAACCTTGCCTAAAAAAGGCACTATAAGGGCAGCAAGAGCCTTAGCCAGTATCCGGAATCCCAGGGGCGACAGGTGCAGGCCATCTGTGGCAAAGCATCGTGGTCTGTCGACCATGTCATCCCAAGCAGACAGATACTGGATCCCCTTAGAATGACGCCAGAAACTTAGCCAATTGCTGAAGTCAATCATTTTGTCCTTGTACTGCGTTATCATTCTGGGCGATGGCAGAATGCTACTCAGGGCTAGGGTCATACCTGCCTGGGCTACAAGCTTGGAGAGCTCTTTCATGTCTCTTTTCATGTAGTCCAGGGAGCTACGTCTCCGGTCATTCACACCAACATGGACAATGACAGAGTCATATTTGTACTTGTTGTGGCGTGACCTGAGTGCAGGTGCTATGTGGCGGATCCTGACACCCGACAGGCAGCTGACAGTAACCTTCTCCTTGTTTAGCCTGGTGAGTGGGACATCACTGTGCTTGACTATAGAGTCACCTATAACTAGTGTGTTGGGTACGTTGTTTTACCTTATTGGCTTTGGTTGAGTGGCACACTGAGTCTGTGGGCTATGTGTCATTTGGGTTGTGTTGGGGGATGTAGGTTGCTTGCGTTTCTGCTTTGGAGGTCTCTGTTGCTTAGACAGATTATTATTCAGAGCCTCCGTGAATGTTTTTGTGTTACTATGTGTGGATTTTGGTGGTGTAGATTTAGTGAGACTATGTGATGAGTGTGGTGTGGTGCAAATGTTTACCTTCTCCTCATGACTGTCAAGTTCAGTCTTGGTTGGAGAGAGCTTTACCTCCAGTTTGGCTAGATAAGTGCATCTCTCACAGGTTGTAGTGTTGGGTGGTAGGAGGAGAGGGTTGTCTGTGTACATGAGGCAATTTCTACATTGTCTCAAGATGCCCAGATTCATCACACAGACAGGAGAGAACACTGGGAGCTGACCCTTGGACATGCCTGAATAAATTATTCATAGGTTGATACTAGGCATTTATAAGGCTAGCCAGAGTGTGTTTGGCTTTCGCCACCCTTTTAGATTAGTTGACTGTGCCTCTGTATAGTAGGTCACAGAAGATAGCCCTTTTAAGGTTAGTTTACTGCGCCTCTGTCTAGTAGGGACACAGAAGAGATCCCAGGGGTAAACCTACGATCTCCCATCCACTCGTCAAGATTTCTCTTGAAGAGGGTCATTGAGGGGCTCTGCCTAACATGGATTGGGATTTTGTTCCAAAGTGAGGGGAGCCTCTGAGATATGAATCTGTCCCGCCAGCATGTCCTGTTTATTTTTGTGCTGAGGTTTAAGTCCCTGGAGCGTGTAGCTCTAAGGGATTTGGATTTCCTGAGGTGGAGCATGTCCATTAATTCTGGTTTGGACATGGCTTTATACGTCGGGCACAGATCGCCTCTGAGTAGGCGGTAAGCAACTGAGTAGAGCTGGAGTTTCTTTAGCCTAACTGCGTAGAGCATCTGTTTGAGTCCCTTGATCCTCTTGGTGAGGTACTTTTGGGGTCTTTCCAGTTGCAGCAGGTGTCTGGTAAGGTACATCCCAAATGGGGCATTGTATTCCATTATGGGCCTGATGAGTGATGAGTAGAGGGGCACAATAACCTCTCTTGATCTAGATGTGAACCCTTTCTTGATAAGGTGGGCTATATAGAAGGTCTTTCTAACCACTTTGACAACGTGATTGTCAAAGGAGAGATTGCTATCTACTTGGGTCCCCAAATCCCTAATTACTACTTGCGTACTTAATGGATTACCACCTATGTGGTAATTTGTGGGCACTTTATTTTTCCCAAAGGGGATGACTATGCACTTTTTGGCATTTAGCTTTAGGCCATGGCTCTGGCACCAGTTATCTGTCTCTCTGAGACCCTTTTGGAGGATGCTTGTGTCAGTCGGCGAGTCGATTATGGCACCCAGTTTGCAATCATCTGCGAACTTGGTCAGCCATAGTCCTCCCATGTTAGCCTGTACCTCAGAGAAATATATACCGAACAAGAGAGGTCCCAGGACTGAGCCTTGTGGGACACCACTTGTAACTGGTTTAGAGTCTGACATGGCACCTGCAATTCTGACCATGTGGGTTCTATCCCTGAGCCAGTTTGCAACCCATCTTGTGACATAGGGGTTGATATTTAAGCTGGTGAGCTTATTTATGATGCCCGAGTGGGGTATTGTGTCGAAGGCTTTTGCGAGGTCCAGGTAGGCTGTGTGGACTACCTTCCCTTCATCTATGGCCTTGGTGACTGTTTCAAAGAAATCAACCAGGTTCAAGAGGCAAGATCTGCCCTTAACAAAGCCGAATTGGGTAGGATCCAGTGTTTGGAGGTTCCCAATGTCTTTGTTTATGAGTTCCATGATGATACGCTCTATAGCTTTGCAGACCAGGCTAGTCAGGCTTATAGGGCGATAGTTTCCGGGGTCCGTTGTGGCACCATCTTTATGGAGTGGGACCACTGTTGCTGTACGCCATTCCTTGGGTACATATCCTGTAGTAAGGCTGAGATTGAACAGTGACTTTATGTGTGGGTTCAGTTCTTCTTGGAGCTCATGTAAGACTCAGCCCAGGACACCGTCCGGTCCCATTGACGCTGTGTTTTTTGCTTTGGAGAGGGCAGCTCTCACCTGTGCATCTGTGATGTCAGGGAGGCTACACTCTGTTGGGATAGACATTTGCTGTTTTGGGGGGGAAGGGGGGGAGAAGTTTGCACTGAACCTGTCTGCCAGGATGTTGGCAATGTCTGTGGGTTCAGTGTATTCTTTTGTCATTTTGCACTAACTCAGAGCATATCTGGGAGTTGCCACCCAGGTTCCTGACATAACTAAAGAAGGCCTTGTGATTATCTTTAGCGTCTTGTGCAATTTTTCTTTCGAAGCTGGCCTTAGATAATTTTATGAGTGATCGTAGTTTCTTGCTAGTACTGATCAGTGATGCCTTCCCTTTTTGGGATTTTGCTCTATCATGTAGTAGCTTCCTCCTTCTGTTGTATAGCCTATTTATGGCTGGGGTCCACCAGACAGGTCTCCTGCCTTTGGAGGAGTGAGTCTTGGTTTTATTTGGGATAGCATGATCCATGCATTGCTGTAGGTGTCGATAGAATGAATTTGTAAAGGATTCTGCGGTTTGGGCCATATTTTCCACTGGCCCGGGGGATTTGAAGGATTCCACCTCGGTTTTGAGAAGTGTAAAGTTTGATTTTGAGAAGTTCTTCACCGTGGTTTCCTTGGCTGGGGGTGGGGACGGGATATGGATGTCCAGTGAGTTTAAGTTATGGTCAGATCTTACCAATGAGGGGTATACCTCTGGTATGGAACATAGAGTCCCCATGTTGGTGATGATCAAGTCCAATATGTTTTCCCCTCTTGTGGGAGTGGTGACCAGTTGTTCCATAGCATTTGAGTTTCTAAATTCTAGGAAGCGTTGGGCGAGGGTGTTGGGGCTCGAGTAGTGCTCCCAGTTTATGTTTGGGTAGTTGAAGTCACCCAATATGATGGTGTTTGGAGAGACCTTCATATTCTCCAGTGTTTTCAGGAAAGCTGAGTGGGGTTCCTGAGTTTGGGAGGGTGGTCTGTAGCAGGCTACAAACTGAAAGGCAGTTTTGCCCACTGTTAGTTGCACATGGATGGTCTCCGATGCTTCGTGCAGTGCCACTAACCTGGAGGTGTGGATATCTTTGATGAATATGGATACTCCCCCTCCTTTTGTGGTTCGGTCTGAGTTTTGGGGCCGAAAAGCATGGTATGAGGTATAACCTGGTAGTGCTGGGGTGCTCTCGGGAGCCTTGAACCAGATTTCTGTTACTGCACAGATATCTATATTCTCCATACTGAGGAGAGCCTCGAGTGCGTGCATCTTGAGGTTTAGACTTCTGGCGTTGAGCAGCATTACCCTTAGTTTCTTTTTCTTTGTATTGTCTGTGGAGGTGGGTTTGTCTTTTGATCCTTGCCTAAAAAAGGCACTATGGGGGTGGCAAGAGCCTTAGCCAATATTCGAAAGCCCAGGGGTGACAGGTGCAAGCCGTCCCTAGCGAAGCAGCGTGGCTTGTCGAGCATGTCATCCCAGGCTGACAGACGCTGGATCCCCTTTGAATGACACCAATACTTTAGCCAATTGTTAAAATTGATCATTTTGTCTTTATACTGTGGCATCATTTTTGGTGAGGGTAAGATGCTACTCAAGGTCAGGGTCATACCGGCCTGGGCTACATGATCAGAGAGCTCCTCTGTCTCTTTTCATGTAGTCCAGGGAGGTACGTCTCAGGTCATTCACACCAGCATGGACAATGATGGAGTCATATTTGTACTTGCTTTGGAGTGACCTGAGTGCTTGTGTCATGTGGTGGATCCTGGCACCTGACAGGCAGCTTACAGTGACCTTCTCCTTGTTCAGCCTGGTGAGTGGGATGTCAATGTGTCTGACAAGAGTCACCTATTACAAGTGTATTAGGCGTGTTGTTTAGCCTTAAGGGCTGTGACTGTGTGGCACACTGACTTTGTGAACTATGTGATACGTGGGTATTGTTGTGGGGTAGCGGTTGCTTGGATGTCTGCTTTGGAGGTCTCTGCTGCTTGGGAAGATTTTTATTTAGAGCCTCCGAGTATGTTTGTGTGTTTATGTGTTTGGTTTGCTGTTGCGATAGGTCTATGTGAGACTGGATTTCTGGTGTGTGTGGTTACCTTCTCCGCCTGACTGACTGCGCCAGTACTGGGTTGAGAGAGCTCAGCCTCCAGTTTGGCTATATAGTTGCATCTCTCACATATATTTGAGCTTGTTGGGAGGAGGAGAGGGTGGTCTGTTTACATAAGGCAGTTGTAACATTGCCTCAAGATTCCCAGATTCACCAGCTGGACTGGAGAGTAAACCCGAAACTGACTTTTGGACATGCCAGAATAGTATAAGGAACTACTTTTTGACTGATCAAAAAGGACCAATAAGGAGCCAAGTACTTTAAGGGAGTATAAGAGGGTTTAGTGCTTTAGTTTATTAGTGCTTACTTATAAGATTACTTATACGAGCAACTGCAGGGCTTTAGAATGAAAATAGAGTGCTTACTTTGAGATTTGGAACAGTTCTAAGGGAAAAAGTGAAGAGCAGACTTTGTGGAGCCAGGAACAGTTTAAACCCGTTTAAGAGGCGCTGTCCGATGCTGCTCTATTCGCAAAATCGTGCAAAACTGCACAAATGTGGGTTTTAAAGCAGGGAGACTGAGAGAGATAGGAATTGACCCAAAACGGCCAATAAGCTACTAGTTTCAGGGCTGAGACCACTCCTCCAGGGACAGATAGGCTGCTCAAAGCTCCCCACTCTCACTGGTGAACAGAGAAGCTTCCTCCTATCCAAGTAAGGATATGGGCAACACAGGAAACTATACAACAGTCCGGAATTCAGCAAAACCTGAAATCTGGACTAATCTAGTTCAGCAAAGGCGGGAAAAGAAAATTCTTTTTTTTTTATTTTTTATTTTTCAGGAAACGGCAGAAAAACACACAGAAAACACTGTAAATGCTATAAACAGGCTAGCACAGTTATTTTCCTCTAGATAAGTGAGGAAATTCCTCTAGGTAATGAGGAAGATTGAGTGCTTTAGTAATTAGTAGCTTATTTAGTGCTTACAAGTTCTGAACAAGTGCTGAGCATGAATAAGCAAATTTAAGTGCTAAAACTAAGAATCCGTATCTGCACAAGACGAGTTACAGGACAAAAACAAGTGCAAATGTAGGCTTTCAAATCAGAAAGTTGAGAGAGATGGAAGAGATTGCCCAAACGGCCAATAACTGCAATTTCTTGGCTAGAACCACTCCTTATGTGGTAGACAGGTTACCTAGTGCTTACCACTCCCACTAATAAGCTAGAAGGCTTCCCTCCAACACAGAAAGGCTTGGGGGGCTCAGAAGCTTACAATACAGTCCTGGATACAGCAAATCTGTATCTGGAACACTAGTTACAGGAAAGGTAGTAAACAGGCTTACAGTTATTTATTTATTTATTTATTTTTTACAGAAAAGTAGCAAAAGCAGTAGTAAAAACAATTCACATGCAGTGCAAGCTAGCACACTTGAGTATGTAGCAATATTAGACCAAACACAGTTTAAAAAATACAATTAAATTAAAAAGGACTAAAAGCAATTGCAGAAAGAGTTTATTAGGTAGAATGTGTTAAAGAGATGGGACTGGGGGAGTGTCCCAGATCAAATCTACAGTGGGGAGGGCAACTGCAAAAGCCACCAAATTTAAACTACAAACCAAAAATAGGGAGGGTGGGTAGGACAAAACAGTTTCAACAGAGATCTAAGCAACAACTAAAAGTATAAACTCTAAAACCAAGAAAATATACTCAGCTCTGTATATTTGAAGATCAGTCTCTCAGAAGAGTGAGACAACAATTTCAACAGAGATCTAAGCAACAATTAACAAACTCTATAACCAAAAAAAATATACTCATCTCTGTATATTTGCAGATAGTCTGGAAGGCAGTCTCTCAGAACACATGTTCCAGCAATTAAATGTACTCAGTTTGTGGTCTGTACATATGGAAGGCATTGTATGCCTGCACAGCTGGGGTGCTTTCCACTCTTTTGAACCATGGCTTAGTGACTGCACAGACATCATCATCCTCCAAAGTAAGGAGTGCAGTTTTTTGTTTAGACTCCTTAGCATTAAGCAGTAGTACCTTGATTTTATCTATAAAGCATTTTGTTATGTTGGGATGTTGGTTATTTTGACACTCCCAAAAAAAAGGCGGAATAGGGGTGGCTTAATGCCTTTGCCGGTATCCGAAGCCTAGAAGAGACAGGTGCAGACCATCTCTGGCAAAGCACTTGTGGCCTGTTGACCATGTCTTCCCAGGCTGACAGATGGTGGATCACCTTGGACAGTCATGTCAGATATTGATGGGACTGCTGGATATCTCACACACACTCTACTTAGCTACATTTACAAATACCAGTTATGCAGGTATATGACATTCTTTCATGGTCTTACTCATTTATTCTAGTACAGATTCCACACTAATATTGACTGTCCTTCAGTTACAACTGTTGTCATTCAGGGTGGACTCTGCATGTAGCTAGCAGTACACAGCCATTACATGGGATAGTAAAGGTTGTAAATGTTACCTGGCATGAATTGTACTCTAAGTATGTGGATAGGATGAAAGGTGTACCCCATAGGTGGTCGATGTGTGCTAGCCATTTCCTCTTGCCCAGGGTGAGGGCATATTGTGCACTTCTACCTACACCCTCAGCAGCTAGGGGCTTCCCCCTCTGATTCGTCACATGCATGTAGATGTGGTGTCCCTGACAGTGGGGGTGGAATGTTTCCTCCTAATCCTGTGTTCCTGTTGCATCTTTTTCTGTAAGATGATATTGTGTAGGATAGCACAGACTGTAATCATTTCGGAACAAGTACTGGGATTGTACTACAGGCCCCCCTCCCCCACAATGTATCTAGGCATCGAAACGGACTTTAGCAGCCCAAAGAACACACTCTCTGATTCTTGTTTAAGTGTGTGCCTTACTATAGTATTCCTGTGTGTGTGTGCACATTTCTGATGGGCGTCATCAGCAATGTTTCCAATGAATACCTTGCATTCCCCAGTAAAAAAATGGCCTTATGGACAACAGCCCTGGAAAACCTCTGGTAGAGCTTGGGAGGTGTGATAACTGCCTGGGTTGCCAGTGCACACATTCAGGATGATTCCCCTAGCATTACACACAACCTGGCAATTAAGGGAGTTTCTGTTGATATAGGCCCTTCCCTGTTCCTCAGGTGGTGTTTTGATCTCAATGTGTCTGCACACAAGACTTCAGGGGAGTGTGCTACAGGGTAGAACTCCTACATAGTTGTAGCTCTGTCCTCTGGTTTATGGGGAAAATATATATCGCCACTGGCGTGCTGTAGCATAGCGTTCAGTAAATAGTGTACAATCCAGGATGCTGATGCCTGTGACATCCCCCAGAATGTCCCTTGTGGGTCTAAGTGCTACACATACCTTGGTCTCCCCTGGTATGAGTTCCCCTCAATTTGCCCTTGGTCTCCGGTGAGGATGACGCAGGCTGCAGAGTTCTTGGAGTTTGTCTGTATCCACCCTGTAGCACTCTACTATTTCCATTTCATATGGACAATGAAATGTTAAATGGGGTCTAAATACCATCCTCCTTACCTTGAGGTCTGTCATCAGCAGCAGCAGCATAGAGTTGAGCCCGCTGCACATACCAGAAGAGCAGCAGCAGCCCGTAACATTCTTGCTTTCCTGTGTAGTTTCTGTGGCTGTATTCCAAAAGGTTTTGGAGTACAGGGCAGATGACCATATGGAATGTACACGATTCCTTTATAGCTTGCTAAATAGCTCCATCATTTTGAATTGGTTGATTAGCATATAATTCACTTCTTTAAGGACTGGAATCAAAACCAAGTGATTTAAAAATCTGGAGAATTTCTCCCTGGGCCTCCACTGAAAATTGACTTGTTCCAAGTTGGACTTTCCCAGTAAACAAATGTTAAATAAATTCAGCTGCTTATAGACTCATTAGAATGCCACAATGTTCATCTTTTTTATATGGCTCTACACAAAGTATGGAGCCATTTACTGATGACAGATTTGCCTGCTATTGTGTGTGCATTGTGCCCTGAACATGGCGTGACCAAATTGTGTAGGGTTTATTGAATCCAGCCTTGTATGTTTATCTACAATGCATCTGGAGGAATACTAATTCACCAGTGTCGCATCTTTGACAATGTTATAGGAAACGACTGTACATGAATAAACCCCCACAGACACAGGGTGGATATGCAGAGTCCACACACAAAAAAACGTAGTCAAGGATTCAGGCTTACTAGCTAGGAGATGGTCAGAGAATTTACCCTCGTATGTCTGCTTATGTATCCTTCCTCCTTAAGGCTTAGGTTATACAATGGTTGTATGGAAGGTTTTGACTTTGGTTCCCCTGCCGGATGTCCAGGTTATTTAGCTGGATAACCCTATAGTTTGGAATACTGCAACAGTGATCAGGACATCTGCAGTTATGTTAAGTTCTTACACAACTGTAATTTCTGGATATACAGTCCTTCTATCACCTTTGGTCCAAGGAACTCCTCTGTTTTTAACAGACAGTGCAACTGTTATATGATATATCAACAGTCGGGGCAGTAGCACACAATCCTACCCCCTGTGCAAGCTTGCACTGCTGTCTTTGAACATTGCTTTTTATAACAGTTGCTTTCTCCTAGCAGTTTATATTAGAACAGCACAGCTTGACAGATCACAAGAAGATTAAGAGCAGATCCTCATGGATGGATGTTGAACAGGGAGGTCTTCCTATAGAATGCCCGTCAGTGGGGAACTCCACAGATGGATCTGTTTGCCTGCAGTCTGAATTACCTGCTTAAAATATTTGGCTCAAAGTCCCCGTGCCTGTGCAGCGGACACCTTATTTACTTGGAAAGGGGAATTCCTGTATACCTTTACTCCCTTCCTTTTTATACAAAGAATCTTCTGAAATTTCAGAAAGACAAACTAACCCAAATTTCTCTGGAGACCCTCTTTTGTCCCAGACAGCACTGGTTCTCCCTTCCTCATCAACTAGCCAAGGGCAATCAGCAATCATTACCACCATAAGATGGACTTGCTCACACAGTAGAAGGGCTGTTTCATCACTCCAACTTAAGCTCTCAACCTAACAGTTTGTATGATGATTCCTTTTAGGCACTTACATTTTTGAGGATATGCTGCAGGTAATAAAGGAGGCTAAGAAACCTGGAACTAGAAACTTTTTATGTATGTATGTAAATGGAAGAGATTTTCTTTTTGCTGCCTCAAGAGAGGTTGGGATCCTTAACATTCGGAGATGTCTTTAATTCTCCAGTATCTGTGTGAGTTGCTCTTTCGGTCTAGCATACACTTCCATCAAGGTACACACCTCTCATCTCTGCCTGCTGTCCTTTTGATCTACCTCTTACTTCACATTCAAATGCGCGCACACACACGTTTTGCTGTTATATGGTTTGTATTAAACTGTGTTATTATCCATCTCTCTTTATATATTGGTCTCTGTAGTTTTCTGGACTTCAATGGATTGGGTTTTTGTTTACTGTTCACTTTTTCCTGCAGACTTGTTTAACTGTTAATGTTTAGTGGATCTGGGATATGCTTCCTTGTTTTGGAACATTCCTGCATTATTTATTGTACTAGTTTTGATGGTTCTAGGCAGTTGTCAGCTACAGCACATAGCACAGTGTGTGTGTGTGTGTGTGTGTGTGTGTGTGTGTGTGTGTGTGTTTCACCATTGCCCATGTGGAGACAGCAAAGCAGGTGGCTTTTCACTTAAGGGAAACCCCATTCCTGCCATGTTTGAAATTTGTCATTTTTGTCCTCAAGCTTAAGATGTCCATTTTTGTTTATGTAAGCAATCCATACAGGCTGAAAAAAAATCTTGTAAATTGTTGGATACTCCATTTTTTGCACCGTTTGGTTTTGAAGTCTTCTGCCTTGAAGCCTTCCTCTTCAAAGCTTTCACTTTTGAAGTCTTCTCTGTTGAAGCCAGCAGCAGTAGAAGCTGTGGTGTCTCGTAAGGAGGAGAATTTTAAGACCACATTTTTCTCTTTACCTTGTGCCGGTAGCTCACACCAGCATGGAACCAGGTTTCAAAAGTTACATTGCAGCTAATTGATGACACTATTTCACCTCTTTCTGTAGTTGTTGAAATAGTTGCTTCATATGGCATCATTGTTATTTCCTTACTTGATGGCTTGGTGGCCACCAAATCAGATTATGACAGGGAAGTTAATTTGATTGTGGAAATGTCAGTTCTGAGATCAGTGGCAGCAAGGTTTTCCCCCACTACTGCCATTTGCAATATCTCCTCTAGGAAACTAGTGCAACAAAAATCTTCTTGGCTCTATATCCCATCATGGTATATGGTCAGGAGCATATACTCCCTTTTGTCACTATACTCCTTCAATCCAGTGTAACTGAGATTTCCTTCTCAATTACTACTTTTTTGGTGTCATCCCCTATATAACTGGTATTTGAGGGTACTGGTATAGCCACCCTTGTTGGTCCCCGATTGCTCAATGTTCTCAACTTCATTGTCAGTAGTGGCTTTATCTGTGCTGAATTTGACATCAGTTCTCTGGTGTGGTGCCAGATATGCCGGTTCTGATTGGAGCCCTAGAGTCCTCTGCTGGCCTCAAGATGTTGGGCTGATGTTGCATCATTATCTACATTTTTGAATGTTAGTGTTTGGCACAGGGGTGCCCGACTCCAATGCTATATTTGACTCCTTCATCAAACCAAGTATACACAGTACAGAGGTTGGTGTTCCCCTTCCACCCAGTATGCTGATTCCAGTCTTGATTCCTACCCATGCAGTTTTTACTGTCCAGCCAGCCTTGAATTTTCCTTTTTAGAAGAGTGAATCCCAGGATAGGATGGGAGTGGCATCATTGCCCATCTACAAGGCTTGAGTCTAGCATGACTTGGACATTTCATTATCTAAAACTTTCCAGGCTACAAAACTCCTCTCCTTTACCCATAATTGTGAGCACAGAAGGACTCTTCCTCCGAACACTTTTGCAGCATGCAAAGTTTAGTTTCATTGTAAATGGCCCCAGGCTACAGTATTTTATTTCATGTGAAATTTAGTAATTCTCTTGGCAATTTTAATTTCTCCTTATCTCTTCTGATTACCTCTGATCTGTGATCTAATGATGAACATTGTACAGTTCTGTAAGTAAACTTACTATAATAGATATTCAGTGAATAAAGTTGCTGGGTTTAATCTTTACTCTGGGACCATTATGCCTTCTCCATTGGTGGGTAATTTTACTGTGACCTTCTGTTGTTCCTCAGACAACTCTTTTCTCTCTGTAACTGGTCTCTCCTTCCGTCCCATGATCTTTGCAATTTTTTATGCCAGGGTGTAGGATTGGTATTGGCTTGGATCCAGTTTCTCAAGGCACTAGCCTCCATCATCTAGGACAAGAAAGCTCTAAAGTTTTGATGCCCATCCTCACTGAGTTTATCCTGTTCCCTGTGCAGAGTAGTGGCTAGGGCTCATAGAAGGTGCCCTGACACTTTGGAAACCAGATGTCGTAACATTCCTTTGCTGAACGTCCCATGTAGGTTAGGCTACTGCCAACAGTGATCTCTTTGAACACTGAAGTTCACTTAGTCAACTGTACTTTATGCGATGATCTGCTCACTCACAATTCCTCCGACATAAGTTAGTCCTTACACTGTTTGCTAACAAAGTCTGTGATATCAAATTAAATGTGACAAAATGTAGCTTAGTTCATTTTGGTAAATAAAGCATTTTCACACACCATATAGGAGATGCACCCCTCCAATTAGACATTGTCACAAGGGATCTAGGCACCTTTGCTGGCAATTCCTTATTTTTGAACATCATATATCCACAGTAGTTCTAAAAGTTTTCTGTCCAGCTCCTCTAATTTCTAGAGACATCGCCACTTGAAGTGGTAGTTTTAATTATTCCACTTTGCTTGTATCTTAGAAACATTATCAAACATAACACACCTTTTGGTATGTTTGTCTCTCAGCATATCACTCCACTTGACAGACCTCAGAGATTCCCAACTAAAAAGATTAGTGGCCATAATAATGTTATAACTTTTATCAAGAAAGAATCGCAGCTGTGTACTTTCAAGATGGCTGCACACTGACTAACAGTTTAATTTCAGTTCTCCCAAGTGTGAAAACAGAAACTCAGAAAAGAGAGCTATTGATTTTTGTCTTTTGGGTAATTCCAGTTTCTGGCTAGTAAGTGCACTACCTGGATGCCAGCAAAGAAGAAATTTAGAGAATCTGAAAGAAAATCAACCAGAAAGGATGAGGAAGAAGACACAGTGACTGTGAAGAATCCTGCAGTTTAGCAAAAAGCAGTTCAAGCACCATGTAGAACATGACTTCCAGTAATCTAGTAAAAAAAAAGTCAAATAAGCTCTAAGATTAAAATGAATGAAACACTAAAGGAGTGCATCAATTCAAATAACAAAAGGCTGAAAACAGATATTGAGATGAGCTGATAAAACTACAAAAGTCACAGGTTAAATTGGAGAAAAGGCTGGCTGAGTATGAAACTGCTCAAGAAGAAATGTTTCAGAATGGTAGAATAACAGGACAGAGCCCACAGGGAAAATAGATTTTCTATTCTACCAGAGAAATTGGAAGGGGCAGACTATATTAATTTTGTAAAAGCACAAATAAGCAATTGGACTGGTATTCCACAGCAGAAGTTGTGAATTGAAATGGGACATCATGTGTATACTCCAATTCTGGCCATGAGCAAGCTGCCTAGACCTCTAATAGTAAAGATGTAATGCTACCAGCAGAAAGAGTTGATTCTGACAAAACTGTGGCAGAAGGGCAAAGTACTAAAAGTTGGAGATGCCAGAGTCTTTGTGGAAAATGATTACTCAATGTACACCAGGTAGAAGGGGAGCAAGTTTATTCCAGCAATCTGGGAATGTCAAGAGGCAGATGTGAGATTCAAGCTGCTATATACAACTATCTTCTGAATACTTTTTTTCTGGAGGGCAAGTTATTTTCTGATGCAGAGCATGCTTAAGAGGAAATAAATACAAAAGTTTGTCCAACAAAAGTGATCTGTCAAAGAGAAGGAGATTCTGTTTCTTATTCTTCCGATAATAAAACTCATGGAGAGACTTTGCCAGAGAAACCTGTACCAATGTTCCAAAGGAAAATATTTGTGCGAGAGAAAAAAAAGCACGGGAGTTGCCTGGAAGAACCAGGAGTATGTTGGAAGTGAGCCAGAGACTGTTGGGAGATTGAGATCAACAGTGAAAAAAACAGCAACTCAGAAACTGATGCTTTATAATCCCGCATTTATTCATTAATCACATTTGTGAAATATGGCGGAACAAGAAAACCTGTAAACATTGGACTTTTTTTACGTTAAACTTTTAGGGGACTCCAAAGCATATACCCTACTTCATATCATTAATGTTTGGAAAAACATCAAGGAGAGAGGAAGAGGAAGAACAGAGGTAACTGCAAGTAAAACCATTTTTTGTTCTTAACAGTATTGTTATAAAACATATGTTTTGTGTATTACATAGTAAAGCTTTTTCAATTCTTTCTTGTTCAATTTTAAGAAAAATAGGCACTGTAATGTAAAAAAGGAATAAAGCCTGGACAAAAGAGCATGATGTAAATGGAATTGTTCATAGGTTGGTACTGGGCTATCTGCTCGAAGGCATATATTAGCCCAGCCACGTTGTGCGGTATTCACCGCCCCTTTAGTAGTTCCCTAGACCCTTGTACTAGCAGCTAGTACCCTTGGCCCCTATCTAGTAGTGCTGTTGGTGTGATCCCTGGTGTGAACTTTCTGTTACCCATCCACTCATCAAGGTTCCTCTTGAAGAGTGATAGTGAGGGGCTCTGTCTTATGTAGATCGGGACCCTGTTCCATAGTAAGCGAAGTCTCTGTGAAAGGAATCTATCCCTCCAGCATGTTCTATTCATTGTTGTGTTGAGGTTTATATCCCTAGAGCATGTAGCTTGAGTAGATTTGGTTTTGCTAAGATGGAGCATGTTCAACAATTCTGGGTTGGACATGGCTCTGTACGTTAGACAGAGATTGTCTCTGAGAAAGTGGTATGCAACAGAGAACAGTCTTAGCGTTTTCAATCGTGCTGCATAGGGCAACTGTTTGAGGCCAGTAATCCTCTTGGTTAGGTACCTCTGTGGTCTCTCCTGCTGCTGGAGATGTCTAGCCAGGTACATTCCAATTGGTGCATTGTACTCAGTAATGGGTCTGATGAGGGAAGAGTAGAGGGGCACCATTCCATCCTTAGATCTTGATGCGAACCCTTTCGTGATCAGATGGGTCACATAGAAGGATTTTCTAACCACTTTGGCAACATGGTTATCAAAAGAAAGCTGACTATCTACTTGGGTCCCTAGATCCCTTATTTCTTCTTCAGATTTCAGGGGATTACCTCCTATGTTGTAGTTTGCGGGTACTCTGTGTTTTCCAAAGGGGATTACTACGCATTTTTTTGCATTTAGCTTGAGACCATGGCTTTGACACCACGCATCAGTCTCATTTAGGCCCTTCTGGAGGATCTCCATGTTGGCCGGAGACTCTATTATAGCACCCAGTTTGCAGTCGTCCGCAAACTTAGTCAGCCACAGCCCTTCCGTGCTTGTCTGTACTTCTGAGAAGTATATGCCAAACAGGAGGGGCCCCAGGACAGAGCCCTGAGGCACACCAATCGTTACTGGTCTGGATTCGGACATAGATCCCACTACTCTTACTTTATGGGATCTGTCTGAGAGCCAGTTTGCGATCCATCTTGTGACGTAAGGGTTTATGCCCAGGCTGGTGAGCTTATCAATAATACCTGAATGGGGAATGGTGTCAAATGCTTTAGCAAGGTCAAGGTAAGCCATGTGTATCTACTTTCCCTTATCTATTAGCCTGAGTAACTGTCTCAAAGAAATCCACCATCTCTCCATTTATGAGTTCCATAATGATTCGCTCCATAACCTTACAGATCAGACTGGTCAGGCTTATTGGATGGTAGTTCCCAGGGTCAGTTGTGGCCCCACCCTTGTGTAGCGGGACCACCGTTGCTGTGCGCCATTCTATGGGCACATATCCTGTGGAGAGGCTGAGACTGAACATGGTATTAAGATGCGGGGTTAATTCCTTTTGGAGCTTGCGTATGACACAGGCTGGGACATTATCTGGTCCCATGGAGGCAGTGTTTTTAGCTTTAGATAGAGCCTTGTTAACCAACGTATCAGTAATAATTGGACTTAAATCGCCTGGAATGGTAACAGGCCCTGTAGGTGGTGGTGGGGGGGGGGGGAATTTGCACTGAACCTGTCCGCCAAGATGTTGGCAATGTCAGAAGGGTCAGTGTATTTTCTTCCATTTTGTACTAGCTCAGAACACACCTGAGCATTGCCATTTAGGTTTTTGATGTAGCCATAGAAGGCCTTATGGTTATCCTTGGCAACTTTCTTTTCAAAATTAGCTTTAGTTGACTTCATGAGGGCCCTCAATTTCTTACTAATGCTGATCAGGGATGATTTTTCTACTTGAGATTTGGCCTTTTTTTGTACAAGTCTCCTCCTTTTATTGTAAGGTTTGCTTATGGCCGGGCTCCACCAGACTGGTTTCTTCTTGCTTGAGGAAGGAGTCTTGGTTTTATTTGGGATAGCACGGTCCATGCAATCCTGAAGATGCATATAGAGTGCCTTGGTGTAGGATTCCGCATCCTGGATATCATTATCCTTCTGCAAGGGAATAGTGAAGCTTTCCACTTGTTATGCCTTTTCTTACTTTTGCATAGGGGATTGACTGCAATAAAGCAATTGTCTTGATCTATTAACACGTTTTAAGTGCAATCAAGTAAATTAAAGGACACTGAATGCAATGAAATGTTTTCCTTTAGCAAATAAATGTTCATAGTGCAACAAAAGAAGCATGTAGCTGAATGCAGCTGTGTTTCTGGTTCTCGTGTTTCTGTGGAAACAAGCTGATAAGGGCAATAAAAACATAATTTTTTTTCTTTCGTTGGCTAAAAGATGATGTTTTCTGCCAGCATTTAATTTTTTTTTTCTGTGTCTAAGAGAGGAAAAAAGATAAGACAAAAACAGATAACACTTAGTGTAAGTAGAAGTACAGGCTATATATCCTGCATCTTAGCATGGGTAACCTTCATTATAGGTCAGTTAAAGCCTGTGAGCATAGCTGCCAGTCTGGGACAGTTGTTCCTATTAGCAGGGTTAAACTTCATTATTTGGAGGCGGATAATGGTAGAGTTGTAGTAGTAAGAGGCTACTGACAAGGGAGGAGGATTATGCTGTATTTATTTATATTCCATCTAAAACTGCTACAGTGGAGCTTAAGAAAATTCTGGGATAAATAATCAGCCTTCAGCAGGGACTATTAACTTATAGGTGGGAACTGGAATTTGATATGCAGCAGTGAGGATGTATCTATGGGGCCCTAGAAGAGAAAATGCAACAAAAGAGGGTAGATTTTTGAAGATATTCATGAAAATAATTGGTATGGAAGATGTGAATTCCATAGTAGGCGCTCACAGAGATCTATTAGAGATATTTTGAAAATTTTATAAAAATTTTTATAAAGCAGAGAAATGTGGAAATCAAGTAAAAGCACAAATTTAACTATTTATGAAAGACTTAAATATGGCAATTTTAGATGTAGATGAGGCCCAACAATTAACAGTTAAGACAGGAGGATATGAGATAAAAAAGGTGAAGTATAACCAAGCTGCAGAAAAGTCTCCAGGAATAGATGATATTCCTGTGGAAATTTAGAAAATAGGAACAAAACTGATAAAGATCTGGAGGATTTTAAGAGTATTTTAAAATTAAAGGGAACTACCAATGTCTTGGAAAAATCTGTGGTGGCTGTAATACCTAAAGATGGTAAAGACCAATCAGATCCAGTTTCTTATAGGTCCCTTTCAATTTTAAATCATGATTATAAAGTGTTTGTCTATGATGGCTAAACAAATGGCGTAGGTGTTGCCAAAATTGATAGATCTGGATTAGTGTAGTTTTATGGAGGGGAGGCAAACATTTTTCAGCTTTAAGAGAACAGTGATGATATAGAAGGTAGGATGTAAGAAAATGCTGCTGTTGTCGGTGGGTCTTGATACAGAGAATGCATTTGACAAAGTATGCTAGGATTTTATCAGTAGAGCAATGGAATCATTTGCATTCCTGATACAGTAATAAGATTACTTGGGAAGATATATGAGGGATAAGAGGCGAAAATCTAAATTCCTCTCAGATAAGGTGTGTCTGAAAAGAGGAACCAAGCAGAGGTGTCCTCTTTCCCCTTTGTTGTTTGCATTTTACCCAAGAACTTTGGCAAAGAAAATAAGGGACTTCGAAATTCAAGGATATAATTGGCATGGTAATCAAGAAACATTGGCTTTATTTGCAGATAGTATTATTTTGTTCCTGATAAAACCAGAAACTGGCATATCAGTGTTGTGGAACATTTTGAGATAGTTTCAAGTTTTTTAGGATATAAAATTAATGAAGCTAAAACAACAGCTATTGCTGTAAAGTTATGTACCCACACATGAATTCGTTCAGCAATACTCATATTTATGGGGACATGATAAATTGAAATATTTAGGAGTATGGGTTAAAAAGGATTTTGTTATGACAGCTAAGAATATGTGGGAATGAGTAAACAAAAGATGATACAAAAACTGAGAAACTGAAAGCACTTGTCTATGGATATGGATAGCAAGATGCAAGCAGTAAAATGTTTAGCCTCTTTAGTTTTATAGGTTCATAGGTTCATACTAGGCTATCTGCCCTAGGGCATTTATAAGCCTAGCCAGAATGTGTTTGGCTTTCGCCACCCATTTTAAATTTATTTTGCTATGCCCTTTTTCGAGGTTAGTATACTGTGCCTCTGTCTAACAGTGACACAGAAGTGATACCCGGGGTAAACCTACGATCTTCCATCCACTCATCAAGATTCCTCTTGAAGAGAGACAATGAGGGACTCTGCCTAACCTGGACTGGGATTTTATTCCAGAGTGAAGGGAGCCTCTGGGTTATGAATCTGTCCCTCCAGCATGTCCTATTTATTTCAGTGCTGAGGTTCAAGTCTCTCGAGCATGTAGCTCGATGGGATTTGGATTTTCTGAGGTGCAGCATGTCCATTTAATTCCGGGTTGGACATGGCTTTATACGTCAGGCACAGATCGCCTCTGAACAGGCGGTATGCTACTGAGTAGAGCTGGAGTTTCTTTAATCGGGCAGCATATGGCATCTGTTTGAGCCCTTTGATCCTCTTGGTGAGGTACTTTTGGGGTCTTTCCAGTTGCTGCAGGTGTAAAGAGGCACGATGACCTCCCCTGATCTAGATGTGAATCACTTCATGATTAGGTGGGCTATATAAAATGTTTTTCTAACCACTTTGGCCACGTGGTTGTCAAATGAGAGATTGCTATCAACTTGGGTCCCCAGGTCCCTAATGACTTTTTCTGTACTTAATGGATTACCACCTATGTGGTAATTTGTGGGCACTTTGTTTTTGCCAAAGGGGATGACTATACACTTTTTGGCATTTAGCTTGAGGCCATGGCTCTGGCACCAGTTGTCTGTTTCTATGAGGCCCTTTTGGAGGATGCTTGTGTCGGCTGGAGAGTCTATTATGGCGCCCAGTTTGCAGTCATCTGCGAACTTGGTCAGCCACAGTCCTTCCGTGTTGGCCTGTACCTCCGAGAAATATATACCGAGCAAGAGAGGTCCCAGGACTGAGCCTTGTGGGACACCACTTGTAACTGGTTTGGAGTCTGACATGGCTCCAGCAATTCTAACCATGTGGGTTCTGTCCTTGAGCCAGTTTGCAATCCATCTAGTGACATAGGGGTTTATATTTAAGCTGGTGAGCTTATCTATAATGCCCGAGTGGGGTATTGTATCGAAGGCTTTTGCGAGGTCCAGGTAGGCTGTGTGGACCACCTTCCCCTCGTCAGTGGCCTTGGTGACTGTTTCAAAGAAATCAACTAGGTTTAAGAGGCAGGATCTGCCCTTAACAAAGCCGAACTGGGTAGGATCCAGTGTCTGTAGGTCCCCAATATCTTTATTTATGAGGTCCATGATGATCCTTTCCATAGCTTTGCAGACCAAGCTAGTCAGGCTTATGGGGCGATAGTTTCCAGGATCCGTTTAGGCACCACCTTTATGGAGAGGGACCACTGTTGCTGTACGCCACTCTTTGAGCACATATCCTGTAGTAAGGCTGAGATTGAACAGTAGTTTTATGTTTGGGTTTAGCTCTTCTTGGAGTTCATGTAGGACGCAGCCCGGGACACCGTCTGGTCCCATTGATGCTGTGTTTTTTGCTTTGGAGAGGCGGCTCTTACCTGAGCATCTGAGATGTCAGGGGGGCAGCACTCTGCTGGGATAGATATTTGCCCTTTTGGTGGGGAGGGGAGGGGAGTTTGCGCTGAACCTGTCAGCTAGGATGTTGGCAATGTCTGTGGGTTCAGTGTATTTTTTGTCATTTTGGACTAATTCTGAGCATATCTGGGAATTACCACCCAGGTTCCTAACATAACTAAAGAAAGCCTTGTGATTATCCTTAGTGTCCTGTGCAATTTTTCTCTCGAAGCTGGCCTTAGACAATTTTATGAGTGCCCATAGCTTTTTGCTAATACTGATCAGTGATGCTCCATCATTTAGTAGCTTCCTCCTTCTATTGTATAGTTTGTTTATGGCTGGGGTCCACCAGACAGGACGCCTAACTTTGGAGGATTGGGTCTTGGTTTTATTTGGGATCGCATGATCCATGCATTCCTGAAGGTGTTCATAGAATGCGTTTATAAAGGATTCTGCGGTCTGGGCCGTATTTTCCACAGGCCCGGGGGCTTTGAAGGATTCCACCTCTGTTTTGAGGAGTGTGAAAT
Source organism: Protopterus annectens (assembly GCF_019279795.1). Taxonomy (NCBI): domain Eukaryota; kingdom Metazoa; phylum Chordata; order Ceratodontiformes; family Protopteridae; genus Protopterus; species Protopterus annectens. The sequence goes on from NC_056737.1 coordinate 1,256,069,915, forward strand.
TTGCTTTAGAGAAGTTTTTCACTGTGGTTTTCTGGGCAGGGGGTGGGGTCGGGATGTGAATATCCAGTGAGATTAGTTTATGTTCTGATCTTACCAGTGAGGGATGCACTTCTGGTCTGGAGCATAGAGTCCCCATGTTGGTGATGATCAGGTCCAGTATGTTTCCCCTCTTGTGGGAGTGGTAACAAGTTGTTCCATAGCATTTGAGTTTATAAATTCTAGGAACCTTTGGGCTAGGGTGTTGGAGCTAGAGTAATGCTCCCAGTCTATGTTTGGGTAGTTGAAGTCGCCCAATATAATGGTGTTTGGAGAGACCTTCATATTTTCCAGTATTCTCAGGAAGGCCGAGTGGGGTTCCTGGGTTTGGGAGGGTGGTCTGTAGCAGGCTATAAACTGGAAGGCAGTTTTACCCACTGTTAGTTGCACATGGATAGTCTCTGATACTTCGTGCTTTGCCACCAACCTGGAGGTGTGGGTATCTTTGATGAATATTGATACTCCCCCTCCTTTTGTGGTTCGGTCCAAGTTTTGGGGCCGAAAAGCATGGTATGAGGTATAACCTGGTAGTGCTGGGGTGCTCTCGGGAGCCCTGAACCAGGTTTCTGTTACTGCACAGATATCGATGTTCTCCATGCTAAGGAGAGTTTCGAGTGCGTGCATCTTGAGGTTTAGACTTCTGGCGTTAAGTAGCATTACTCTTAGTTTCTTATCCCTTGTGATACCTATGAAGGTGGGTTTGTCTTTTGAGCCTTGCCTAAAAAAGGCACTATGGGGGTAGCAAGAGCCTTTGCCAATATCCGAAAGCCCAGGGGTGACAGGTGCAAGCTGTCCCTAGAGAAGCATTGTGGCTTGTCGAGCATATCATCCCAAACTGACAGGCATTGGATCCCCTTTGAATGACACCAGTACTTAAGCCATTTGTTGAAATTGATCATCTTGTCTTCATATTGTGGCATCATTCTTGGTGAGGGTAAGATGCTACTCAAGGTCAGGGTCATACCGGCCTGGGCTACATGCTCAGAGAGCTCCTTTATGTCTCTTTTCATGTAGTCCAGGGAGGTACGTCTCAGGTCATTCACACCAGCATGGACAATGACTGAGTCATATTTTTACTTGCCTTGGAGTGACCTGAGTGCTTGTGTTATGTGGCGGATCCTAGCGCCCGACAGGCTGCTCACCGTGACCCTCTCCTTGTTCAGCCTGGTGAGCGGGACGTCAGTGTGCCTGACTATAGAGTCACCTATTACAAGTGTATCAGGTGTGTTGTTTAGTCTTAAGGGCTGTGACTGTTTGGCACACTGGCTTTGTGAGATATGTGTTGCACGTGTTTTGTTTTGGGGTAGCGGTTGCTTGAGTGTCTGCTTTGGAGGTCTCTGCTGCTTAGGCAGATCTTTATTTAGAGCCTCCGAGTATGTTTTTGTGTGATTATGTGTTTGGTTTGGTGTCGTGGTAGGTCTGTGTGAGACTGGAATTGTAGTGAGTGTGGTTTCCTTCTCCTCCTGACTGGTTATGCCAGTACTGAGTTGAGAGAGCTTAACCTCCAGTTTGGCTATATGGTTGCATCTCTCACATGTGTTGGAATTTGTTGGGAGGAGGAGAGGGTTGTCTGTGTACATGAGGCAGTTGTAACATTGCCTCAAGATTCCCAGATTCACCAGCTGGACCGGAGAGGAGATTGACAACTGACCTTTGGACATGCTAGAATAATATTGGGAATTCCTTAATAATTGAAAACAAGGGCCAGTGGGGAGTGAGGGTGTAGTGCTTTTAATTTTTAGTGCTGACTTGTATAATTGCTTTAGTGAGCAAGTGCCAGTTAACTTAAGTGCAATGTGTTACAGGTAACTTAAATGCAAAAACGACAAACAGTAACTTTCTTTCAAGTGAAACAAGGAAATAAGTACAGTAAGCAATGCAGATATCACTAGTGATCCACAGAAGCGCTGAGAAGCCGCGTATTAGGTGGAATTAGCGTTCCAGGGAAATAACAAGCAAACAAACAACAAGCATATAAACAAAGCTAGATTCAGCAGGCCTGGATCTAGTCTATGCTACAGCAAACATGGTGTACCAATTTCAGTCGTGGTAGGTCTATGTGAGACTGGAATTGTAGTGAGTGTGGTTTCCTTCTCCTCCTGACTGGTTATGCCATAACAGTTTAGGCATATTTGTATCAACCAGCAGAGAAGTTCTGGATAGTAATTAATAATGAATTGAAAGATTTTATCTGGGAGGAGAAAGAGAGGCAAGGGTCAAGTGGAATAAGTTGATCCTTCCAATAGAAAAGGGTGATTTAGGATTACCTGTTTCAAAGGGATATTTTTAGAGATACACCGTTAAGGCTGTTATATATAACACAAGCAGAAAGATGCATTTCAGAGTAGAAAAATGATGATGTGGGGAGGAAATTAAATTCAAAAAATAAGTAGAGAAGAAGGATTTTGGATGCAGATCTTTAAGGAGAATGAGACAAGTCATACAGAATATTATATTTATAAAGTAGTAGAAAGTATTCTAGGAAGTTAGCCAACACGAGAATGGAAAAAGGAGATTCTGCTGATAGGGATGAATGCAATTTGGGGTACAGCGAATAAGCAAGAGGGGGTTGGATTTTACTGGGGGAAAGTGGCAAAGGAATGAAAGTATTGGAAACAAATAATTAGAGAAGGAACGGTAATAGAATGGAGGAGGCCAAGAAGACATTTGGACTGCAGGCTGGAGACTGCCTTTCCCTATCTGGTATTGATATCGGAGCATAGGCAATGAGAAAGGGGTAAGGGAATCGTAAATAAAATACCTGCACTGATAGAGTTCGGTTGAATCTAGAACAGAAGCTGATGTTAAAAAGGGATAAGTAGAATGCATATAGAACATTGCACAATAACTATAGGAATGAATTAGAGGTTAGAAAAGATTGGGAAGAGAGACTGGATAAGCCATTCACAAAGAAACAATGGGAGGACATGTGTATGGTTACCAGATATGCATCAGAGTGTAGATAATGTAGGATTTTGCGTGGAAGTGTTTGCAGTTTTTGTACTACAAGCAGACTGCAAAGAATTGTTCCTCTGTTAGATGGGCAAGTATTGGAGATGTAATGGAGAAGAAAGCGGTATCTGGGAGCATATGTTTTGGAAGTGCAGTGAGTTAGCAGACTTAAAAATTCCCTACAGAGTACTGTGCCAGAAATACTGGGTGAACAAATGGATTTAGCTAAGGAAATTATATTTTTTGAGATGGGATACAGGATTTCAATTGCCTAGACCAGGGGTCTGCAACCTTCACTACCAAAAGAGCCATTTTTGGCCCCTCTCCCACCAAATAAAATTCATTGGGAGCCACAAAACCTATTTGACCTCTAAAATGAAAATAACACAGTGTATACAGTTTTACATATAGTTAGTATACTAAATATAAAAGAACTAAGTTTGTAAGAGCAATATTTAAAATCCACCCTATTTTTGTTCCTTTGTTAGGATTGCTTGATCTCTCTCTGTCTGTGTGTGTGTTATATCTCTCGACCTCTTAGAACAAGAAATCTGGACAAAACCATAGATAATGGGGCACAAAGGCCCAAAAATAATAACACTTTAAATATTGCTCTTACAAGCTTAGAAAGTTGATAGAATAACAGATTTTGCATTAGCATTAATTTTCTGAAGGGTATGGAGTCTGAAACTCAAATGTCAATTTTTTTCTGATTTCAGCCCTCAATAATTTGCCAGAAAACCACAATTTTTGAGAAACAGACCAAAAATATGAGGGCAAAAGTCAGGACATTCTGCAATAATCTGCACAGTTGAGAGGTAACTGTGTGTGTGTGTGTGTGTGTGTGTGTGTGTGTGTGTGTGTGTGTGTGTGTGTGTAAATGCATGTTAACAGAAATCATGTTATTCTAGCAAGTTTCTAAGTTTATAAGAGCAATATTTAAAGTCTGTCCCTATTTTTGTTCCTTTGTTCTCCTTTATTTGTAGCTCTGTCCAGATTTTTTTGTGGTAAGAGTTTGAGAGGTATGAGAGGTACAGAAATTTTTCAGGAGATGCTGCTGTGACGGGATCGCTCTGTGTGTGTGGAATGCATGGCAACATAAACAGTGTTATTCTATCAAGTTTATAAGAGCAATATTTAAAGTTTTTCACTCAATCAATGTGTGTGTGTGTGTGTGTGTGTTGTACAGTAGAGTGGCCATTATTTTTCAAAGCTACAGGGAGCCACTGCAGAGGAGTGGAAGAGCCACATGTGGCTCGAGAACCGCAGGTTGCAGTCCCCTGGCCTAGACATAGTAAAACCTTGTTAAGTTTAATTCTGGTGGCTGCCAAAAAAGCATTTACTAGAAAATGGAAGTCAAAGTCTAAACCAACCGTACTTGAAGTAGTGAATAATGTAACAGTGATAAATAACTGAAAATGGAATCTTTAGAAAATGATAGGAGCATGTTACATAGAAAAACATGGAAACTGTGGGAACAGCATGTGTTTTGGAGGAGGAATGAGGTTTAAAGAAATGCAGTAATTGACCTAGTTGTGTAATGTTGGGTTTTGATTACAGTGTACAAAAGAATATATGTGATGTACACTGTTTGTAACTGTGAACAGGTTAATGTGGTTTGTTTTCTTTTATATAAATGTAAGTTTGCCAGCGTCACAAGTGATAATTCAATAAAGGTGTTTAAAAAAATGATGAGCAGTATAGCCCTTGATACGTAGATCTCCACTAAGGAGTGAGGTTCACTATCCCTTGCATTGATGTGGGGTGCATCAGCTGTGACTGGAAAATGAATGGGCTATGAAGTTGAGAATGGAATGAGATGAACTATTGATGAGGGAGAGGGAGATGAAGGGAAAGTACTGCAGACAGAGTACAAGAAAGTCCCCTTGTATAACCTGCCCTGTTCATTTTAGAAGAGTTGATATGGGCTGTGATCCACAATGTACTTATGGTGTTCTTGCTCTGCGTAATACCCTACTGACTACTGTTTCTGTATGGTACTTGTTAACGTAATTCTCTGTTTATGAGTACCTGTTCTGCCCATGACTGTTGTGGGTGCTCTGTTTCATGGAAGTAATTCTAAAGAGCTCATGGAGAACAACTTCTTCCTTCCAAAGTAAAGGAATATTGCCTCAGGGCAATGAATGCTTGTTAATGAACATGGCTTGTTCAAAAGTGGACAACAAATTTTAAGGAACAGGAAGTGATTATCCGACCTGCTAAACCATGTGTTAGAAATGCATCCTAAAAGAAGGGACAGTTGATAATTTCATTTAAAAAAAAAAAGTATACTCTAATGTAAGAGAAAGCTCAAGCTTGGTTTACATTATGGCTCAAGCATGCAGGAGTTTTAGAGAACCACCATTTAAATTCTTCTGCAAGACAATGTGGGTCATTAGTGATTCATCATACTTTTGTTTATGTTCCAGTTTTGTTTTACGTACTTTGAAATAGCAGTATTACTTGCTGTAATGCTAAATGTTGTGTATTTTCTTTGGAGTTATTACTGTTCTGAAATTGTCAAGACAGGGCTTCCACTGGCATTCTGAAACTCCTGTGACCCCCCCCCCCCCAAGCATGATGCCACATTAACTAAACAGTTCTAAAGTAGAGATGGAAATATTGGAATGTGGCAAGCTTTTTCATAGACTTGCGCTTATTTTTTTATGGACTTCAAATATGACAGGATTAAAACAATGTAAATGCATTTGCATTCAGTTTTGCAATCAAATCGGTATTGAACTTGAGTGCTTTCCTATTTTACATGGCAGTACTTTTCAAGGATCTATTGTTATGTTTCTGCAGTGGTGAAATAGGTTGCAAATGTCTATTTTGTGGTAGCTCTGTCTTGTCAATTTGTTAAGAAATAATAAAATAATTAGTGTTGAAATTCATTTTCAGAAATGATATGCCCTGAATGGTGTTTTTGTTTCTGAGGAAAGAGTTTATTTATTGTATTCAAGGATCTAAACTAAGATATGACCTCTCCTCTGTTCAGAATATTGCAGAATATCCCTGACTGGGTTTTGTTATGCACACACAAAACTTTAACACAGTACTACTGCATACTTCATACATGAGTTAATGTGCACATCACAGTTTATCTCTGTGACCTACTCCCAGCATTGTCATAATTCCAGCCTTTGTCACCTTCCAAATAGTTTCAGGAATACGCCTGTGTTCCCTCATGTACTGCACTACATATTATCCTACAGTTTAGTACTGCATTTTCGTCATGCACTACATACTATCCTAGAGTTTAGTACTGCATTTTCTTCATGCACTACATACTATCCTACAGTTTAGTACTGCATTTTCTTCAGAAAAAAAAATCACATTCCATTCAGAACAGTTTAAATTATGTACCAAATGTCACTCGCTTGTTTATGACGCATACACGTGTGTGCACGCATGTGTGTACGTATCTTTCTCCCCCTGTCTTTGTGACCGTGTTTGTGTGTCTGCATCTGTTCTACAATGCATGAGGTACAGCTTTGTGAATATCATTGGAGTGCTCATTCCTAATCTCACATTCATAGCTAATTTTCAAATTTATTTGTACAATTCAGTAATTTTCTTCCCTACATACCAAACATTTTACTCCTACACCTACTGCTTAAACATTAACAAAAACAACAGTACACTGGAAAAGCTCACCCAGACTCTGCCACAACTTACTTTGAGGGAAAGGTTAGTTTGTGTTTGCTTTCTTGTAATTTGTATTCGTTCATTGCCTTCTGTTTTGTATATTGCGATTTATTTTCTTTACGTTGTGTTTTACTTGTATTCTGCTTTTAATTGCATATTTAAACTAGCTTTCGTTGACTCCCCCACTGACACAAATGTTATTCAGAAAGCGCTGACACAGACAAATAAGTGGTATCAGAGCCATTAACTAAAATTAAATGCCAAGGAATGCATAATGGAATTCTTCTTAAGTCATCCAGCCCTGGTAACTGTCATATTGACTAGACACTCCTAAGAGTTGACCAAGTAGTCAGGGACTTGGGGACACACACACAGATAGTAGTCTAGCCTTTGACCATCACATGTCTACAGTAGTGAAGAAAGCATTCTGTGTTGTGTAACTTTTATAAACAAAGGTATGGCATCTAGGTCCAAGGAAGTCTTTGTTTCACTATATTCGACATTCATCAGACCTGTCATTGAGTACAGTGCCCCCTTTGGTATGTACCTAACCAGACATATCCACCAATTAGAATTTCCACAGAGTTTCCACACTAAAAGAATACAGGGAGTAAGTAACATGCCCTTTGCAAACTACCTCATGGACCTATCCCTGTATTCTGTCTTCAACAGGCTGTTGAGGAGAGGTCTATGACTGGCATACAAGGCATTGTCTGACCCCACTTTGATGGACCTCCTGCATATCCACAAAACAAACATCAGAATTACCCATTCTAAAGACTTAAAAACTTTGTCTATGACATAAATAGGACCTGCAGGAGAGACAGATATGTATCCTAGAGACTACCCCTTCTCTGAAATAGGCTTCCCATCCATGTGAAGTAGAGTTCCTCCCTAACCCAATTCAAGTGCAACTTGGACAACTGGATAGGAAACAGGAAATTCACCCCTAGTTTGGCACCTATGTCTCTAATGGACGCAGGCAGCCTCTAAATGGTTCATCTCCCAAGCCCCTGCTTACACTTATCATGTGTACAAGAACTTGTTAGAGACTTGGGATTCATGGCTAGGTTTAAAAAGGCCCTTGTGGTCGTTGGCCTAGTAAACACCTCTTCACCTATGAACCACTGTGAACCAACAGCGATAACAAGTTCAACCACAAAATAAAAGTAATGCTATCACCAGTTTAAAAAGTAAATGCATTTCATTTAGTAATCAGCAGCTAAATAAATTCTCATGATTGCCAAACACCTTTCACTACAGTATGGAGACTGCATAAGTCCCGTCCTTGTCAACATTTCTGTCATCTGAACTTCCTGCTTAATTCATATAATGGTCATCCTTGTAAGGATTTAGAACTAATAATATCAGAAGTTAAAACAACAACTTGGACATCACTGCTCTGACTAGAACAACCCAGTCCCTAGCATCGCTTTCACACACTGAACTTGACAGCCTTAGTGGAATTCTTTACATGACATCAAAGGTCAGAGGGCATTCTACAGAGAAATGCATGGAAGTGGAACATTGCAGAATGAAAAAAATAAAAATTGGGAAAAATCATTGCAAACCATGAAATGATTATGGCAAAAGCATACAATGAGGCATTACAACAATAAAACTACTATGAAGATAAGAACAGCAACAGATCACTTTTAATAAATCCACCACTGGAGACAATTTTGGGAAAAGTTTGGAACTTGCCTGTACTTGTAGGTGAGTTTACTTGTATCCAAAATTTCCTTAGATTGCTAATAAATATTGCTTGCTTCCATCTGTGTGAAAATTGTCACTGAGATCTGCAGATTGCTTTGACTTTATTCATGCATTCTTTCTAAGCTTAAGAATTTACTCAAATTATTTTGTCATTCAGGCATATACTCCCATGTTTTCTTGTTGTTAGAGAGGAAAGTGTTCATTTTATTTGAAGACAAAAAAGAGTCCGAGAAAGAAGAGGGAAGACTTCAGTGAGTGTAGTTTAGATAATTTTGCAGCTTTTGTTTGCTTATGACAGATCTGGATGTGGTGCTTATTGGCATAATGTGACTGTAGTGCAGTTAGAGGGTAAGTTAATCTTGCTGTAGAGCGGACAGTCAGAGTTACATACAGTACAGTGGAGTTAAGGATCCTGGCTGGCCAGCTGGCTGTTAATAGATCAGCAATCATTGCTGAATATATTAGGTCCGATAGATTCTGAGATCAGTTTGATGAGAACCTAGTTCAATTTGAGGTTGTCTTTGTTGTGACATCTTAAGCCTAACATGATGTTCAAATCCTTTAATAACTTTGTTTTCCTTATTTTGGAAAGGAAACCATTACTACGGTCATGTTTAAAGATCTCTTAATGTAACTGTTAGGAGATAATAGACAACAGCATCTTAGAAGGTTGCTGATGATCTTATTAGAAACTAGCCAGTTCAGTCCGGACTTCTCATTGGCATACTCTTTCCCAGTCAGACTGATCAAGACTTTTGTAACTCTGAGAAGGGTACCTCCACTAGTGTTTTTATTTATTCATTTATTTTTTTATATCTGGATGATCATACTTCATACGTCGATAGCCCTGTAAAACAATGATCAGGGGGGGAACTTTCCTGGCTTTAGCCAGGTTTTTGTGATAGCAAAACTGTTTAGGTTATGATCAATGGTCCAAGGTTCTAATTTGTCAGACAAGAATAAGTCTTCATTAGAACAATGTTGTGCATATGATTTCTGCTTACAGGTCTTCTGGTACTCCGGTGGACTTGTGCATATGATTTCTGCTTACAGGTCTTCTGGTACTCCGGTGGACAACAGCATCCAAAGGATTGCTCCATTTACTGGTGGCTAGTGAACCAAGACTGGGCACTGTGTTATCCCTCAGGAAAAGAGTTATGCATAGCTGATGAAACCTGTAGTGTTATTACTAAATTCCATATCCAGTATCCAAGAGTGGATCTCTGTTAAGGAATCAGCATCAGGCTGTGCCTAAAGTTTGTAGTCTTCCATTCAGGAAAAGACTGGAGAGATTTTCCATGAGTGGACTAACAGACAGTGTCCTCATTAAATCTGTGAAAGGCTAACTGAATGCCAAGCAAGTCTAGATAGATCCATTTTGACCTCTAAACTACAGGAAGATGCTTTTTATTCAGTGTGTTTTGTACACTGTTAGTCATGAAATTACAACCAATATGATGACTGAGTTTGTGAATCCTAAGGAGAGTAGGAAGCACAAGTAAGGGTGATTGAAAGCTGTTGTCAGGGATGCACAGGCAGATTACTGTATCACACAGGCTGCAAGTGTGAGATACTAAAATCAGACTGTAGTTCTAAATCCCTACATGTCTTTTGGCTTTTCCCGGTTAGGGGCCGCCACAGCGGAACTCCGGTCCGCTAATGATTGGTAGTGGATTTTTACGGTGCCAGCCCGACACCCAACCTTCAAAGAGGGCACACTAATTCACACACACACCTACCTGCATGTCTTAAAACATCATTCGACCACGAGGAGGACATCCAGTCTGCCCACAGAAGGTGCTCCAGCCGAGAATCTAACTGGAGAACCTCTTGCTGTGAGGCGACAATGCTAACCACTGCACCACCGCGGCTACAAAGCCTAAAGGAAAGTTGACTGTTTTAAGATGTGTACTTGGAGGTTATTCTTGCCAGGTTTACAAAATACATTAGCCAGTTCCACAGTACTGAGCGTTGAACCTCTGACTGGGACCCAGACTATCTCGGGCTGATAAGTGATCCAGACATTGGAAGAGCTGTTAAAGGAAGGTAGAAGTAAGTAGTTAATGGTGGCCTGCCACCGGATGGGATGAGTTGCTGATGATGGTGAATGATATGATCTAGACCACTGCATTACTGACACCCTGTAGGAGACTTATAGCATGCAACATGTATGCTAGAGGCATGTGCTTGGCTTTACTGGGCTACATTTGCACTGTTGCCTTCATCAAATGTGCAAGCATACATGTTCACAGAAGATTTATTAGGCCTTAACTTATGGGCAAGTATGCCATCAGGATGTGGAGAATAAGCCATGTAAAGAAAAACCTCTTAGCTGCCTGGATGATGTGTGTACCCCAACTGGTTCTCACCTCCGAGGAGATGTTCTTTTAGTGTCAGATAGTCAGCAGGCATTGGGGAAAGGGTATACAAAATCTGTTTATATGTCCTGATTACAACCATCACCGTGTAAATAGATATCAGTAAATTAACACATTGTACTTGGAGGTTTTCATTAATCGCAAACTACAGTATAGGTGCACTTTGGCATAAATTATAGGGGGTCACTAATTTAAAAATGGTCTTCATTATCTTGTCTTTGAATAATGTAATAAATATACTCACTATATTAATCAAGATCCTGCAAAGAGAATCAAATAAATGTAAAACGTGGTATGATACTTTACCAGATTCTACAGGAAGGTGTACCATAGGTTTCTGTCTCTGTTGAAGCAATGCATGGAAACCTTTACCGAGGGTAATGCTTTAGGACACGGTCATCATATGTAATAATATTGAATTAAACACTGGCTAAAGCACTAACAAGACTTACAGCAGGAAATGGCAAATAGTCTGTCTTCATCCCAAGAAACAATAATAATGAAGCAGCATAGTGCAGCATTCACTAACATAGGTGTCGCACACACTTCAAGTTGCTTATTCCTTTTGGGCGTGGCAAATGGTCCTTTAGTCACATAAAGTCAGTCAGCAACTTGATGTGTTGTGATGTTTCATGATCCCTGATTTGCATCCATCGAAGCCTCTTACATTTCACTTAGATGATACTGAACTAGTGACTTTTAAATGAAGAAGACATTCAGGAACCAGTGTCTGCACCACAAGCTCAATATTACTGTACTTTTCAAACACGGGTAATACTATGCCAGGTAGAGCACTGATCAAACAGGATAAAAAGCAATTGTATTAATTAGGGGTGGTGACTATCCTGCTTAGAAATCTACTGCTGCAGCACAAGGATCTGTCAAATTGCATGAAGGCCAATTTGTACTTGGCGAAAATGTGCTGAAATCAAATGAGATTGCTGTATTCAAGGTTTGCCCCCCTCCCTAAGGTGTATACATCCTGAAGTTGTGAGTGCAGAGGGCTGAGGCCCTCTTCACAGACAATGTGGGCAAAGTCCCTCATAGAATAACACCCATGTCAGAAAGTTAATTGTTTCACCCTTGTCCAGCTTACTTTAAAACGACTTTGGGCAATGGCTGATCCATACAACACAAAACAGTGGTAAGAATATTCTCCTTTTGCACCTAATTAAATGAGATCCCCTCGAATATTTAGTAGTTTGTCAGATAAACTATATAGCATTCATTGCTGGTGATTTGTCCCAACTGTGCACACAGTGATCTGTCTGCAAACTTCACAGATGAGATCTAATGTTGTAAGAAAGACGTACTATTTTTAAACAGAGTAGACATTAGACAGGTTGTAGTGTAGGCTTAAAAATATGTTGAATTACAGGGTGTGTAATCGAAGGGCTCATAATAATTGTAGTGCTGTTTAAATCCCAGTAAAGATGCTGGATGTTTATGATAAGTGAAACAAGTTAAGTATGTAAACAGAAAACCAAAGTTATTTACTTTACTGTCCAGAATAAGCATAAGTTTTGTTTGGAAAAGTATATATTTTTTTAACAGCTGTAGTCTATTAATAGCAGAATTCCATAGAAATGTAAAACTTTTTTCTAGTTTCTTTTGCATTGTTCAGTAGAGTTGTTTTAATAGTAGTACGTTACATAGTGACATCCATGCTGTGTAAGCAAACTGATACAGGAAATTGTTTCAATGATAAGATTTCCTGAATCTGTTTGGTGTTCTTGCGGCTTGGATAACTTTCCCAAGTTGTGCTATATTTAGAAAATTCTTTGGAGTGTGATAGCTAGCCATCCTATCGTCCAGGAAAATTTTAACATGGTAATTGTTTTTTGAAATCAGTGTGACCTCAAATACTTCAATATATATGTAAGTATGTCTTTCTTGCTGCTGAATTTTGATACAGGGGAAATAAAAGTATAGAAAAAGAATTAAACTTCTGTCACGGCCCTGACTTTTGACAGAATGCTAGAAAAATGCTGCAGTTTGAAAGGTAAGCTGCTTGGTTCTTGCTTGTTCTCTCACCTTCCTTTCAAGGCAGGAACAAACTCCATCTTTAGATCATCTTTTTTATGTTATTTTCCTCAGTTCTGCACTTCAGCTGTCTAGTTCAAGTAAAAGTAGCAGCTTTCGTATTTTTCCTTATGGTTGTACAAGTCATCAAGAAGATTTCAGGTCTCTTCAATCGGATTTTAAATTTGTTTCTTATTGCAGAGATCCCACATCATTAAGCTGTCTTGTATAGGTTCACACTGTTCAGGGTCACTGCAGGGAAGACAAGACGACTTCTGTTTTCCTTGTTGCAGAACCTCAGTTCAGATAGTACCTGAGGGAGGCTGTCTGTTTATGGAACAGTTAGTTACCAAAGGGCACTGTCAGATTTTCTAGCTGATCAGCCTTAGCTGAGAATTTACTTGAGGTCAATGTAGTTTTATTAGAGAAATGAGGGACACTCCATATCTGTCCTAGTTGCAGAATTTCAGAAAGTTAGGTACACCAAGTATTTCAAATACCTCGTGATACAAGTAGTTGTGAGGGACACTTCTGCATCATTCCTCCTGACCCATTCCAGTATAACTGTAAGCAGGAAGTCTTGTTCATGTTTGTGAAAGCCATACAGTTCTAAGCAGTTGTTCATGTTGTGATTAAATTTAAGTGTAGCTACTAATTTATTGTAAACATATGTGAAACAGACCTTAATGTAACACATTATCTTCTATTAAGCATGTAAGTCTGTAGGTTAAGTGCAAATGTATTGTAAATGTAGTTGAAACCCAATTTATTATGTGTATGCTCACTTGTCATGTAAACTTCCACATTTTATTACATTAACTGTAAATTGTTGAAATTACTGTGCTGTGTTTTTTTTTTTTTTTTTTTCCTCCACGAGGCTTAGGTAGTGGCTGATTGAACCAGTCTACAAACATGGTCACTAAATAAGTAAAGTCTGCACAAGCCAGGCTTAATTAGGGCCATTTTACTTGTGCCGTTTATGTAGATGATGTAGGGGATTCTATGTGGTCAAGTACTCCTTTCTACTTTCTGTCTTTTTCTGAGTAGGCTTTTGTGATTGCCCCCTTTTCAAGTAGAGCAGGTTTTTAAAATAGCTTTGGCTTTCCTCTTTCAGTCCCTGGAACCCTGACATTGTGTGCTGGAGGGCTATTCCTTGGGCAGTATTCACTTCATGTTGTTTATTAATAATAGCGCTCTTGGTTTCTAGGGGTGATAAGCTGTGCATAATGCTGATAACTTGGGTCTCGCAAAAGGAGCAAAACTGTTATTTTAGTTCAGTTTGTCCTACAAGTTAACTTCATCAGTATCCGATATTAGTTTAATGTGTTTTGCTACTATTTACAAACAGAACATTACAAAATATGTTGCTTGAGACCCCATAAAGACTGACCAGTACCACTCTCTTGCCCTTGCAACAGCTGTTAAATCGGACAATTAATCAGGCATGTGTATTCAAATATTTAGGTGCCTTGTTAGAGCACTTACGTTAGTTTAACCATCATACCCTTACCCCTCAACTGCCCAGATTTTCCCAGAATGTCCAGATTTTTGGCTGCTATTTTTGGTAAGTACCGTGCGGAATGTGTGGTTTTCTGGCAAATCATTGAAGATTGAAGTCACTAAATAATGACATACACTTCAGACTTTAAACCCTTCAGAGAATGCGTGCTAACACAACCCCCTTTATTCTAGCAAATTTTTAAGAGCAGTATTTAAAATTTGTTCTCCCGTCATCATACTGAACTTAAATAGGCTTCTTAACTCCCAAGTAAAGAAACCTTTTCAGCAGATATTTACCATTCTGGTTGGAGTATTTATGGTGGAGCTGCTGATGCCAACAGTAAAATTAATCCAAAGAAAAAAACGTATTGTAGCAATCAGCAGATTGAACTTTCATTATTTACAGATTGCTTCACTGTAAATAATGACCTTTGCTTTACTTTGTGTTTGCACCCAGTAAGATTAACTTTTGTTTAGAAAATTAATGTTGAGGTGCTTATTTTTTTCCAGAAATACATGAACTGAGGAAAGGTCATCTGGTAGTGTATCTTGAAGGGCTTTAAGTGAGTCTGTGGAGTGCTAGATCTCTGTACAAGATCAAATGTAGATTTAGTGAATCTGGAAAGATAGGGTTTATAAAGAGGAGTAACGCAGGGGATCAAGGACAGTCCTGTGGGATGTTGCTTTGAGTGGCAGTTAGACAAAGGGGGAGTGGGAGATGTACACAATGTGTGTTATGAGAAGGCAATTCATTTATTTAGAAGCTGTTATCCTAAAATGTAAACAGTGGGTGTTATGAGAAGGCAACTAATTCATTTAGAAGTGGTTTCTCCACGTTAACCATCAACTCTTCTTTCCTGAATTCCAAAAATATAACTAAGTTGCATGCTTTAGAGACACCTGTACATACAGATCAAGGTTCTGTAAGTAATTCAGATTCTATGTGGCATTACGTGACATTTGTGAAAAAGAATTGAAATGTGAGTGTAATAGTATAAACCACGTAGAGTGATGCACAATGCACTACAGTGGTTAGTTTAATTTACTTGCGCTGCTGTAGTATTTTTGAGGAATTTTAATGGAGAGTAAATTGGAGAAATTGGTGTAAAGTCATTGGGTATGGAATTTTTTTTGGGGGGAAGGGTTGCAAATGGAGATGACTATGGCCTGTATCCATAAAGAAGGGAAGGTGACACTATTATGGAATGTGTAAAATATGCAAAAGATTGCCATAGAAATAAAATTCAGCAATTTGTTAGAAAATGGAACGAAGTCTGTAAGTTACAAACCTGCTGTGATTGGTTAAGTTGAACATGAGCCATTTAATTTCATTTAGTGACTGGAGGAATGAAGGTGAATTAGTCTGTGGAGAATGCTTGAACTGATGTGGGAGAAGTGGGTTCATAACTTTGAATGAAGATTTATGTTAAGTAACTAGGTGAGTCATGTAAAATATTATTTATTGTTTGTGATGCAGTTGTGTTGTGTTGTTTTTGCCTCTACTTGTGAGGATGTATGTCTCCAGAATTTTGAGGTTTAAAAAGATTGCCATATTGCTTATTTCAGTAGTAGTAGAATTCCACTTTATTTGAAACATATTTATATGTGTTTTTGAGACTGAAGTATGTGATTGTTAATAATAATTTAGTGTTATTTACTTTTTCACAGCTGTGCCAGGGCTTGTTCTTCACTTCTTTTAAATTAGGAGTAACCCCGTTGTACCCCACTGTTGAGGCTTTTAATGTTTTTCTGAGTAGCATTTTGTATTGGCAGCATGCTGTTAAGGAAATATGGAAGTATAGTGTCTGAGAAAGATGAGTGGCCCATGTTGTGATGGCTAGTTCATCTAGGTGTGGGTAGTGGTATTTTTTTAAGTTAAGAAATGGGAAGTACTTTCCAGTGGTGTGAAATGATTTGGTGAAGAAGATGGGGGAGGAGTGGTCACTAATAAGGTGGTTGAATAATTTGTTTGGTTGATCAAGACCCAGTTAAGGATAGAATATTTGCTGGATGGGTATTATATTAATAGTCTGGAATAAGTTCAGGGCAGAGATGACTATATTGTGCACTACAAGGGGTGGGGGTGGGGACAGTCTAAATTAGATTCTTAATGTTGGCGTACTTTTTATCTGCTGTTTAGAACAGAAAAACTAGGTTAATGAAATGATTTTGCTTGATGAGATTGGATACGGGTTACAAACTGAAACATTATTTAATTTTCAGTGGTGATTAAAGTGATTTCAACTGCTATCCACTTAAGGCCCTTGTCTGTATGCTTTGCTAAAGAGCCAATTATTCTACAAGTATTTCTGTGACATTAGTAGCAGTACTACACCTCTCACTCTTTCCTGGCCTTTAGCTGTAGAAAAAATGAATGAAAGAATTTATTGTTACTGGTATGAAATAATGTTGCTATTTCCAAGATTCCCTGAGGGGTATTGAATTTAGTTTGTTTTGGCAAGCCAGAATGTTCTTCGTGTTTCACGGTTGCAGTCATTACATTTGGGTAATCGGCTGGCAGGTTGCCCTCAGTTGGCTTGATTAACAAAGTCTTGGGTCCTGCGTCGGTTGCTGTCCCTTCTTCCATGACGTCAGGTCGTCAAGGGTATAAAACATGCAGCTGACGCCATTACATCAATCTTTCTTGCCGTGCGGTGCCCGAAGCAGAAGCAGTTCGCAAGTGACAGTCAGCCGACTCCTGAAATTTTCGTTTTCGAGTTTCAGAACCGTAAATCTAAGTACCCCGTTGGGGAAACTTTTTCTTGCTCCTTACCGATGTCAGTAAAAGTTAATAATTGCATTACTTGTGGGAAGCAAATACCTCATAAAGATTTTCATTTGTACTGTATTCCTTGCCTAGGCCCTGACCATGACGTACCTTGCTGTCGGTTTTGTGCTTTATTTAATCAGCGCATTATCCATCGTCGGTACATTTTTGCCTCTAAATATTTTGTTTCTTGGTTTAATTATCCAGAAAGGACGTCAGTTAGCCATCCGACTACCAGAATTCTGAAAAAACGCAAAGAAAAAGACAGAGACAGGCCATTGAGGTCCAAAACTGTCGACGACGCTTCTCCTAAGCCAGTCGCTAGTTCGTTGGTACACAGTGAGGTGCTTTCGCAGCCCCTGATACCCGCTACTTGCCTCTACTGAGACCCATTCGGAGTCCGGTATGCCACAAGATGCTTCACCTATGGAACCCACGAATGTCTCTACCTTGGATGGGTCTGGAGCCGCTGTGCAGGCACTGGCTTCTGAGGGTGTATTCAGGCCTACAGACTTGCATATTAAACCGACTCCACCTTCAATACTAAGGCCTAAATCTCAATCTATGTCTAAAAAACCAACGCCCAGGCCACGTGTTCAGGCCTCTATGCCTAAAAAAAACAAATGATCAAAAAGGCTGAAGATTTAATTACTCTAATCAGGGGTAGTCTCACCCCCCCCCTCTAAGAGTCCTAGAGCTGACCTTGACTATGAACCTTCTGATCAGGACTCTGTCTCTTCTGACTCTTCTAATGACCTGGATTTGTGCATACCTGCTTATGAGGATTCTGATGCAGAGGATTCCATTCCCACTTTTCTTTTGGGGAAACTTTACATACCTTAAGGGAGCATTTCCATTGGGAAAGTCAGGAATTTTCTGAATCCAAAAAGAGGCTTAGGGACTTCCTTCTTCTTCCTCAGCATAGGCCTTTGGCTATACCTCCTGTAATTGACATTGTTGATGTGTTTTCGGAATCCAGTATGACCCCTGATTCCCTGCCTTCGGCTCCTAGTAAACCTGACAGATACTACAGGGTTTTGGACTCCCACAAGTTCCTTTTCAAAAATCCTGTTGTGGACCGAGAAACCATTTCTCAAGGGCCCAAGAGCATTAAGGCTTCTACTGCTAAAAATCCTACCCCTTCTGATAGAGATTCCAGGGTGCTGGATAGATGGGGTAAAAAGTTTATACTTCTGCAACCTTGGCAATCAGGGCTTTAAACGGTCAATTTCATATGCTAAAATATCAACAGCATATCATGGGACTGCTTAAACAGAAAATTATGTTGATTTCTGACTGTGTTGAAAATAAAGATTTACAGGATTTATTGCATTCAACTGAACAAGTTGGAAAACATACTTTGCAATATGGTTTTGATTCTTTAGAGGCCTCTTGCAGGCTGCTGTTACTGGGTCTGTGCTTAGAAGGCATGCTTGGCTTAAGCAGCAATCTCTGCCTGATCATGTTAAAGCAAAACTATTGGATGCTCCTTTAAATCAGGACCGCCTGTTTGGCAATAAGGCTGAAGAAGTTCTGAAAAAGATGGAAGATAAAGCTAAATCTGTGCAAACTGTGAAAGATTTCTTACAAGTGCAACCTCCAAGATTTAGTAGGCACTGGCGTACTAAGAACTGGTCCTTTCCGGCTTTTTCCAGATCCACTCAAGCCAAACCCAGACACACCAAAAGCACCAGGTTTCAGTCCCAAGGGACTCTCAGAACTAAGCAATGGGGCGCTTCCACTTCCAAATCTGGAAATAACAAGACACCCGCCTATGGTAAACAGTCTCAATGACTTTCCTTTAAAATTACCAAGCACTTACCTATCAGCCGCCCCTTTGGGGGGGAAGATTGCTCTTCATGCAAAAAACTGGCAACTCATAACCCAGGACAAATGGGTTTTAAATATAGTGTCCCAGGGATGCAGATTTCATTTCCATACGTTGCCAACTCCAAACGGCTGGCCAGACCTGCCTCGAAATCAGTGGGCATAGGCTCAGAAACAAGTACTTTCCCTCTTAAACATGGGGGAATTCATCTAGTACCAGAAGAGGAAAAGGGACAAGATTTCTATTCCAGACCTTTCCTGGTACCCCGAAAAGGCAAATCATGGTGTCCAATTCTGGACCGGTCTACTCTAAACACCTTTCTGGACATTCCAAAATTCAAGATGCTGACTCTTCACCAGTTACTTCCTATGCTAGGCAAGGATGCCTGGTTGGTAACTCTAGATTTTAAAGAAGCTTACCTGCATATCCCAGTCAGGGAATCTTGCAGAAGATACCTATGCTTCAAAGCAGTCTACTTGCATTATCAGTTCTCTGCACTGCCCTTTGGCTTGTCAACTGCGGCCAGTGTATTCACAAAGTGCCTGGCTCCAGTAATTGCATTTTGCAGGCAAAGAAATATTCAAATATAGCCATACCTGGATGATTGTCTAATTCAGGCAGAAAACCAGGCCATACTTAAACATCTGGTGTTTGTAAACAGGGTTCTAACTTGTCTGGGGTACACCATAAACGAAAAGAAATCACAACTGGTACCCTCTCAACAGATTACATTCCTGGGTGCAAGCTTGAATACAACTGCCCAGATGGCTTTCCTCATGCCAGAAAAGCAAATTCATTTGGTAACTTACTTCAAACACGTGGCTACAAAAACCCTGCTATCTGCAAGACAAATACTGCAAGCCTTGGGGTTCATGGCCTCCTGCATTCTTCTAATTCCGCATGCAAGACTGCATATGAGGAAACTTCAGTGGTACTTAAAAAGTTTATGGAGTCAACATTGTCACAGTCTGGAGACAATGATTCCTGTCATACCTTGCCTACGCCTAGAGTTCCTATGGTGGGCAGAGGCCGGCCACCAAAACAAGGGACTGACATTCACACTACCCCCTGCTGCCCAAAACCTAACTACAGACGCATCAGATTATGCATGGGGGGCTCATCTGGCAGGGAAGTGCATTTAGGGCAAATGGAGCCCAAATCAAATGCACCTACATATCAATCAAAAAGAAATGCTAATTGTACAGAATGCTCTGACAGCCTTCAAGTACTACATTCATCCAGGACAACTACTGGTAAAGACGGACAACACCACGGTTATGTGGTACATAAACAAGCAGGGGGGTACACATTCCTACCCCCTCTGCAGACTAGCCATGGCAATGTGGAACACAGTCTTGAGCTACCAAGTGCAACTACAAGCTCAATTCCTGCCAGGAAAACTGAATATTCTGGCAGACGAACTAAGCAGAAATCTCATGGACCCACACGAATGGAAACTGGAACCACAGATTTTCAATATGTTGACAAGAAAATGGGGGAGCTCAGACATAGATCTATTTGCCTCACCCCAGAACTACCAGTTGGACAAATTTTGCACAAGAACTCCTCACTCCATGGCACCTGCCTCAGACACCTTCCTTTACTGTCTCAACAGGAGAACCAAATTCTGCACCCTCAGCTCCCAACATTGAAACTTGCAGCTTGGCTAATCACTTAAATTCACCCTTAGCATCCCTCAGCAAACCTGTGATGGATGTCATCTTGGAAGCAAGAAGACCTAGTACTAGAAAATCTTATGCTGACAAATGGAAAAGATTCGCCCAATTTACCTGATTTTGCAATACTTAACTGAGATGCTTCACAAGGGCCTGTCTTTTTCCTCCATTAAAATCCACGCCTCAGCCATTTCAGCTCATTACAACACAGAACCTCCCCTCTTCTCTCATCCTCTGCTCAAGCAGTACCTCAGAGGGGCCAGAAACTTGAGACCACCCAGGAGAGCTCCAACCCCTGCCTGAGACCTTAACTTGGTATCGGTAAAACTCACTCTACCTCCCTTTGAGCCAGCTGCTACTGCAGACTTAAATTTTCTTTCTTGGAAAACAGCCTTCCTTTTAGCAATCACTTCAGCTAGAAGGATACCTGAATTACAGGCCCTTATGGCAGTGGAGCCTTTCATCATCTTTCATGAGGACAGGGTGTCACTCAGGACCAATTCATCCTTCATGCCCAAGGTGGGCATGGTGGGCAAGGGTTGCCAACTGGCTTACTGACAGAACCCAGACTGTAAAAGTAGCCGACTCCAAATCCAGCTCCAGACAAGTGACAAGTGGAGTACCTCAGGGTTCAGTCCTGGGACCACTCTTGTTTGGCAGCTACTTCTCGGAAGTACAGGCCAACACTAAGGGACTCTGGCTAACAAAGTTTGCAGATGATTGCAAATTGGGAGCCATTATTGAATCCCCAAATGATGTGGATATTCTACAAAAAGGCCTTACAGAAACAGATGCCTGGTGGCCATGGGCTCAAGCTTAATGCCAAGAAATGTATAGTTATCCCCTTTGGAAAAAAACATGTACCCATGAATTACCACATAGGTGGCAGGACGCTAAACATCTAAAGTGTGATGAGAGACTTGTGGACACAGGTGGACAGTGGTCTCACTTTCGATAACCACATCGCCACAACAGTCAGGAAATCCTTCTGTGTGGCACACCTCATCACTAAGGGCTTTTCATCCAGAAAAAAGAGGTCATTGTCCCACTGTACTCATCCCTCATTAGACCCATTATAGAGTATAATGCCCCATTTGGTATGTACCTCACAAGACATCTGCAACAGCTGGAAAGGCGACAGAAATACCTCACTAAAAGAATCACAGGCCTAAAGCAGATGCCATATGCTGGCAGTCTAAAAAAAACTCCAGCTATACTCTGTGGCATATCGTCTACTCAGAGGCGATCTCTGCTTAACATACAAATCCATGTCAAATCCTGAGCTGTTGGACATGCTCCACTTAAAGAAATCCCAATCCCTCAGAGCCACACGCTCCAGGGATCTAAACCTTGTCATCACAGTGAACAAAACATGCTGGAGGGATAGGTTCCTGACCCAGAGACTCCCCACACTCTGGAATAGACTGCCCATACATGTCAATCAGAGCGCCTCATTAGCCCTCTTCAAAAGGAACCTTGATGATTGGATGGGAGATAGGAAATTCAGAGAAGTAAATATTGTGGGAAGAAATATCCAGGGAATTGTTATGGCTAGGCTTGCATAGGCCCTAGGGCCGATAACCTAGTACCAACCTATGATTCTATGGTATCCAGTGTGGCTCTTAATCAGTCCATTAATTTGCCAACTTTCTTTCCCAATCCACAGAAGAAGGGGGAGCGGATTCTGCATTCCTTGGGTGAGCACAAACAACTTAGGTTCTACTTGGACAGGACTAAATCTCGAAGAAAATCTGAACAACTGCTGGTGGCATTTGCTGCAGGAGCAGAGGGAAAGGCTATTTCAAAGCAAGCCATTTCTAAATGGATAAGCCATTGTATTCATTTATGCTATAAACACCATGGAAAACCTATCCCTCAGGGGATCCAATCTCATTCCACCAGGGCTGCATCTACTTCTGCAGCCTTTCTCAGAGGTGTTCCTACCAGGGATATTCTAGAAGCTGCTACCTGGAGTTCAGTTCATACTTTCACCAAGCATTATCACTTACCAATTTTCTCTAAATCTAGAGCTGGCTTTGGCTCTGCTGTTTTGCAGGGCCTTATAGCTGGTCCTAATGCTGTATAAATCCATCCTCCTGGGAATCTAGCCAAATGTAATGACTGCAACTTTGAAACACGAAGAACATAGTACAGTTTTACCATAAATGTAGATGTTCGAGTGTATTCACTGTTGCAGTCCTGGTTACCCTCCTTCCAGTCCCCTGTTTTTCTCTTACTATACCTCTATTTTCTTTTACTATGCTTAAAAGCCTTTTTGGTGTATTTGCTTTTGGTTGGAGGTATATTTTTGTGTTTTTAATTTTATTTTGCTCCCCATTTTGGGGAGGGGCACCTGACATCTGGGGCAAGAAAAACTGATGTAATGACATCGGCTGCATGTTTTATACCCCTGACAACCTGACGTCATGGAAGAAGGGAGAGCAACTGACGCAGGACCCAAGACTTTGTTAATCAGGCCGACTGAGGCAACCTGCCAGCAGATTACCCAAATGTAATGACTGCAACAGTGAATACACTCAAACATGTACGTTTATTGTAAGTGTACACAACTGTACTTTTCTGGCTCATGTGTATGACCGCTGTACTGTGTGTGTGTGTGTGTGTGTGTGTGTGTGTGTGTGTGTGTGTGTGTGTGTGTGTGTGTGTGTGTGTATATGTATGTATGACTTCTGTGCTGTCTGTGTGTGGTTTAATGCATATGACTGCTGTGCCGTCCATGGGTGTAGTTCATGTATATGACTGCTGTGCCGTCCATGGGTGTGGTTCATGTATATGACTGCTGTGCCATCCATGGGTGTGGTTCATGGTAGACTTTATAGAGTAGTAAAAGATGTACATAGTGAGATTAGGAATCAGTGGGCAAGATGTCACAGTAAGCTGATAAACTAATGATAAGTTACAGTGGCTGGTAGTGGAGGTGTTTGATAATGCAGTAATATTTACAGGAATGCATTTAATTCTATTCAACTTCTTTTCTAAAAAGCATATTATTTGAATCTAGCCAACCAAGAGGGCAGTCCTGAAAGTTTTTTATGTTTGATACAACACCTGAACCCCCCACAAACCTACTAAAGCCCACTTAGCAAAATGCCTTCAACAACTCTTCAACCTGAGCTTCTCTACTGGTTACATCCCCAAGGTATGGTGAACAGCTGTAGTGATGTCCTTACACATAGGTGTTCCCTCAAATGACCCTTGGCATAACAGGCTTATTAGTATCACTAGTTATTTGCAAGGCTTTGGAGCAAATTATAGCTGAATTAATAAATGATGATGTAAGTGATCTTGTATCCCTTTGTGCACATTATTTTGGCTTTGTAAAAGGCCCATCATATTTGCTAAACCTGTCGAGTTCTTTGAAAGGGTTTACTGACACCATAGATGAGGGACAGTGTAGCCAACAATGCCTACTTGAATCTTTCCAAGGCTTTTGACACTATCTTCCTTGCTGGAATTAATTTTTAAAGGCATTTATTAAATTCTCACATAACACATAGGCACACATACATTAATGGAAAAGAAAACAAATCATCCGATTTTTGTCAGTTTTCATTTTGTCCTTAACTCAGGGGTTCGGATCCAGTCCATCAGATCTGACTCGGTCTTAGCAAAAGCTTGTGGCAATCAGAAAACTGTTGAGCTATGCACCAACTTCAGTTACCTCAGATCTCGTCTGCCGCTTCCACCGAAAGATGTGGCGATGTTCTTTGTGTTTCACTGTTGCAGTCATCACATTTGGGTTATCTGCTTGCAGTAGCCCTGATTATCAAAGTCTTGGGTCCTGCGTAGATTGCTGTTTCATCTTCCATGATGTTAGTTCATCAGGGGTATAAAGCATGCAGCCGATGACATTACATCAGTCTTTCTTGCCATGTGGTGCCCAAAGCAGAAGCAGTTTGCAAGTGCCGGTCGGCCGACTCCTGAACTTTTCGTTTTCGAGTTTCAGAACCAAAGTCTTCAACTAAAGCTAAGTACCCCATTGGGGAAACTTTTTCTTGCTCTAAACCGATGTCAGTAAGAGTCAATAATTGTATTTCTTGTGGAAAGCAAATACCTCATAAAGATTTTCATTCATACTGTATTGCTTGCCTAAGCCCTGACCAGGACATACCTAGCTGTCGGTTTTGTGCCTTATTTAAACAACAAACTATTCATCGTCAGTATATTTACGCTTCTAAATGTTTTGGTTCTCTGTTCAATTACCCAGATATGGCTTCGGTAAGCCACCCGACTACCGACATTCCGAAAAAACACAAAGATAAAGACAGAGACAGGCCACCTAGTTCCAAAGCTGCCGACAACGCTTCTCCTAAGCTAGTCGCCAGCTCGCCAGTACTCGGTGAGGCGCTTTCACAGCCCCTGATACCTGCTACTTCAGATTTGCAGGCCTGTACTGAGACCCATTCAGAGACCGGTATGCCGTGAGATGCTTCAACTGTGGAACCTGTGAATGTTTCTACCTTGGATGGGTTTTGAGCCGCTGTGCAGGCACTGGCTTCTGAGGGTGTATTCAGGCCTACTGACTTGCATATTAAACAGACGCCATCTTCTTCTTCTTCAAGGCCTAAAACTCGATCCATGCCTAGAAAACCGATGCCAAGACCGCATGGTCAGGCCTCTATGCCTAAAAAACAAATGATAAGAATGGCTGAAGACCTTATTACTTTAATCAGGGGAAGCTAATCTTCCCCCTCTAAGAGACCTAGGACTGAATTTGCATATGATACTTCTGACCAGGATTCTGAAATTTCTGTTTCCTCCGATGACCAGGATTTGTCCTTATCTACCTATGAGGATTCTGATGCAGAGGACTCTATTCCCTCTGCTTCCCCTCCAGAGGATCTCTCTTTTGGTGAAACCTCGCATACTCTTAGGGAGCATTTTCGCTGGGAAAGCGAGGACTACTCTGATTCTAAAAAGAGGCTTAGGGATTTCTTACTCCTGCCTCAACACAGGCCTTTAGCTATCCCCCCTGTAATGGACATTGTTGATGATGCCTTTTCGGAATCTAGCTTGGCCCCAGACTCCTTACCTCCTGCTCCCAGAAAACCAGATAGATATTACAGGGTTCCTGACTCTCACAAGTTCCTCTTTAAAAATCCTACTGCGGATCCTGAGACCATTTCACAGGGACCCAAGGGCATTAAAGCTCCTATTGCTAAAAATCCTACCCCCCCCCCCCCCCCGATAGAGATTCCAGGGTGCTGGATAGATGGGGTAAGAAGGTATACACTTCTGCAACTTTTGCCATTAGGGCCTTAAACTGCCAGTTTCATATGTTAAAGTATCAGCAGCATATTATTGGATTGCTTAAACAGAAAATGATGTTGATTCCTGACTGTGCTGAAAATAAGGATTTACAGGATTTAATGTATTCTGCTGAACAAGTTGGAAAGCATACTTTGCAATGTCATTTTGATTCACTGCAGGCATCTTGCAGGGCTGCTGTCACTGGGTCTGCATTCAAAAGGCATGCTTGGCTTAAGGAGCAATCTTTGCCAGATCATGTTAAAGCTAAATTGCTGGATGCTCCCCTAAACCAGGACCACCTGTTTGGCAACAAAGCAGTAGTAGTACTCAAAAAGATGGATGAAAAAGCTAAATCTATGCAAACTGTTAAAGATTTCCTGCAAGTACAGCCTCAAATATTTAGTAGGCATTGGCCCTCTAAGAATTGGTCCTTTCCTGCCTCTTCCAGGCCTTCTCAGTCCAAACCCAGAACTAGCAGAACACCCAGGCTTCAGTCCCAAGGTACGCACAGGACTAAGCAGTGGGGGGCTCCCATTTCCAAAGCAGGGAGTAGTAAGACTCCCCCCTATGGTAATCGATCTCAATGACTTAATTTTATAACTTCCAAGCCCTTTTTAACTGACTGTTCCTTTAGGGGGAAAGATTGCTCGGCAGGCAGAAAAACTGGGAACTCGTTACCCAGGACAAATGGGTTTTAAATATACTTTCCTAAGGATGCAGATTCCACTTCCACACTTTACCAACCCCAAACGGTTGGCCAGATCTACCCCCAAATCAGTGGGCAGAGGCTCAAAAGCAAGTTCTCTCTCTTAAATATAAGGGCTATTCAAACTGTCCCAGAAGAGAAAAGGGGGACAAGGTTTCTACTCAAAACTTTTCCTGGCACCCAGAAAAGACAACTCCTGGCGTCCTATCCTGGATCTCTCTATCCTAAACACTTTTTTGGTGATCCCAAAATTCAAGATGCTAACTCTTCAACAGTTGCTTCCTATGCTAGGCAAGGATGCCTGGTTGACAACACTGGATTTAAAGGAAGCCTACCTGCACATCCCAATCAGGGAATCTTGCAGAAGATACCTATGCTTCAAAGCAGGCTACATGCACTATCAGTTCTCTGCACTGCCTTTTGGTTTATCTACTGCGCCCAGGGTATTCACAAAGTGACTAGCTCCAGTCATTGCATTTTGCAGGCAAAGAAATATTCAAATATACCCTTACCTATGCAATTGTCTAATTCAGGCAGAAAGCCAAGGCATGCTTTTGAATCATCTGGCATTTGTACAAAAGGTGCTAATTTCTCTGGGGTACACCATAAATGAAAATAAATCACATCTTGTACCCTGCCAACAAATTGTATTCCTGGGAGCAAGCTTGAACACAACTTCCCAGATGGCTTTCCTCACGCCAGAGAAACAAGTTCATGTGACAGCTTACTTCAAACTAATGGCCACAAAGACCCTGCTGTATCTGCAAGACAAATACTGCAAGCCTTGGGGTTCATGGCCTCCTGCATTCTCCTAATTCCATTTGCAAGACTGCATATGAGAAAACTACAATGGTATCTAAAAAGCCTATGGTGTCAACATTCTCCGGATCTAGAAGCAATGATTCCTATAATACCTTGCCTATAGTTACAGTTCCTTTGGTGGGCAGAGGCCTGCCACCAAAACAAGGGACTTCCATTCACTCTACCCCCTGCCGCCCAAACCCCAACAACAGATGCATCAGACTATGCACTTGGCAGGGAAGTGCATTCAGGGCAAATGGAACCAAAGTCAAATGCAACTGCATATCAATCAAAAAGAAATGTTAGCTGTACAAAATGCTCTGACAGCCTTCAAGGACCACATTCTTCCAGGACACTTAATGGTAAAGAAGGACAACACCACTGTTATGTGGTACATAAACAAGCAGGGGGAACCCACTCATACCCTCTCTGCAGACTAGCCATGGCTCTGTGGAACATAGCCTTGAGTTACCAAGTGCACCTACAGGCTCAGTTCCTGCCAGGAAAGCTAAATACACTGCAGACGAACTAAGTAGAAATCTCATGGACCCACATGAGTGAAAACTGGAACCAAAGGCATTCAACATGTTGATAAACAAATGGGGGAGCCAGATATAGACCTGTTTGCCCCCCCCCCCCCAGAACTACCAATTGGACAAATTCTGCACAAGGACTCCCTGCAAACAAGCTTGGAAAGTGGATGCCCTGTCCTTCACCTGGAAAGATCTTATCAGTTTATGCCTTTCCTCCTTTGCCTCTCCTCTCCAAGGTACTACTAAAGATCAAACAGGACAAACCAAGGATGATACTAATTGCACCAGACTGGCCACACCAACACTGGTACCCCTTCTTGCGCAGTGTGTCACTGCTGGCTCCATGGCATCTGCCCCAGACCCCTACCCTGCTGTCCCAGCAGAAGGGCCAGATTTTGCACCCTCAACTTCAAACCCTGAACCTGACAGCCAGGCTAATTACCTGAGCTGTCCGTTACCATCCCTCATAAACAATTGTTGGATGTCATTCTGGATGCAAGGAGGCCTAATACTAGAAAATCTTATGCTGTAAAATGGAAAAGATTCTGTTCCTGGAACTAAGCTCATGGGATGGGCACAGCAGCACCCAATTTACCTTAGATTCTTCAATACTTAACTGAGATGCTGCACAAGGGCCTTTCCTTTTCCTCCATCAAAATTCATGCCTCAGCAATTTCAGCTCATTACAACACAGAAACACCCCTCTTCTCTCATCCACTGCTCAAGCAGTTCCTCAGAGGGGCCAAAAACTTAAGGCCACCCTGGAGAGCCCCAACTCCAGCCTGGGACCTTACCTTTGTATTGGAAAAACCCATTCTGCCTCCTTTTGAGCCAGCTGCAAGTGCAGAGTTGAAATTCCTTTCTTGGAAAACAGCCTTCCTTTTAGCCATCACTTCAGCGAGAAGAGTGTCTAAATTACAGGCCCTTATGGCAGTGGAGCCTTTCATCATCTTTCATGCGGACAGGGTGTCCCTCCGGACCAATCCCTCCTTCATGCCCAAGGTAGTATCCAGTGTGGCTCTTAATCAGTCTATTCATTTGCCAACCTTTTTTTCTAATCCACAGAACAAAGGGGAACAGATACTGCACTCCTTAGACATGCACAGGCAACTTAGATATTACTTGGACAGGATTAAACCTCTCATGAAATCTGAACAGCTGGTGGTGGCATTTGCTGCAGGGGCAGAGGGGAAGCCCATTTCAAAGCAAACCATTTCTAAATGGATAGGCCATTATATTCATTTCTGTTATAAGCAGCATGGAAAACCTATCCCACAGGGGACAAGACCACATTCTACCAGGGCTGCATCTACCTCTACAGCCTTTCTCAGAGGAGTCCCTACCAGGGACATCCTAGAAGCTGCTACCTGGAATTCTGTACATACTTTCACCAAGCATTGCCATTTGCCAATTTTCTCTAAATCCAGAGCTGGTTTTGCCACTGCAATCTTGAAGGTCCTAATCCTATCTAAATTCCTCCTCCCATCCTTAGCTTTGGGAATCTACCCAAATGTGATGACTGCAACAGTGAAACATGAAGAACATAGTACAGTTGTGTACACTTACCATAAATATAGATGTTAAGAGTGTAGTCACTGTTGCAGTCCTGGTTACCCTCCCTCCAGCCCCCTGACTTCTTTTGGCTATACATCCTATTCCTTATTATGCTTAAAAGGTTTTTGGTGTACTTGCTTTTTTGTTGGAGGTATAACCTTGTGTGTGTGTGTATGTATGTATGTATGTGTACATATATATATATATATATATATATATATATATATATATATATATATATATATATATATATATATATATATATATATAGGGTCTATATTAGATAATCGAAGTTTCAGGTCTTCGAATGTTCTAATATCGACACCTAGTAACCGAAAACCAGTAAGACTGAAAATTTAGAACATCGAATTTTTTTCTTAGGGAAAAAATTTGCTGTTCCGAAACACGTACACACAACACAAACACACCAAACAAACAGCAATCCACACACATACACCTAAAATCTTACATCTAAACCTACACCTAAAATCTTACATCTAAACCTACACTAAACTGTACATACACCACTATCTACCCACTTACCTTAACCCTAAGGTCTGTCACGATCGCACACACACCTCACCCGCACCCTAACCCTCACTATCAAACATTCGCAGACTTACCTGACCCGTGACCTAACCCTAACTCACCTATCCCACCCTAACCCTCATGTCCACACAATCGCACACTTACCTGAACCCAACTGTAACTTTCCACCGCAGAATAGCGAAGCGCCAGGAACGGACAACCAAATTCTTTCCCTAGGAAGAGTTGCTCAAGCAGATAACCCAAATGTGATGACTGCAACAGCAAATACACTCTAACATCTACATTTATGGTAAGTGTACACAACTGTACTTTACTGTGCTCTTGAGCAACTCTTCAGATAAATTTAAATTTTTCCTTCTTAAAGCTTTGTTTTCATAATTACCTTCCTTACCCTTTATCGTCCAGCTTTATCTGTTTCTTTTCTCTTTTTGTACTCTCGTACTCGAGTATAACAGTTAGTAATCCCACCCTGTTTTCTTTATATTCTAGGGTGTAATTGCTATTTAAATACCATTGTTGGTAGTCGTTTACTATCCTTTCCCTTAATTTTCTTTCTTTATGTAATATTCTTCTGTCTTAGTTTTCTTCAGACTTTATTGTTAAACTGTTATTGTGTTAACATGGCTGACAAAGTCCCGGATGGGTTTAAAAAATGTACCAAGTGTGGTCACAAGATTCCATTCTCTGATGCACATACCTTATGTGTACATTGTTTGACCACACCGCCTCCAGGAGGACTGCTCCATTTGCCACTCCTTCAATCCAAGAGCTCTGGTGGAGGGGAAAGAACAAGCTTATTCTAAAAAGGGTTACTTCTTCCTTTTTTTCTGAGGTGTTATCTGGAGCTTCCCCTGAAAAATTGAAGATTGCATCTCCAAGAATTTCTTCAGTTTCAGCAAAAACTTCAGAGAAGGCTATGAAATTCAGATCTGACTGACTCTTCTGATCCTAAAAAGAAAATTTCTAAATTGTCGTATCAGACTTCATACTCTGATCCAAAACAAAAGAAAAAAGAACTATTGGGTCTGATCTCACCCCCTCGGATCCGAAGCTTAAGAGACTTAAGGACCTGCTGGATCACACTGCTTTGAACCCTACACTAAAATCGTTGTATTCAACTTTTTTGAGTCAAAGCCCCTTCCAAGGACTAGATACGCTCCCTAGGTAGATCCTGTTCCTTGCAGGGTCCCTTCTTGTTTTTTGGATAGGCTTAGGTCTCCTTCCATAGTGTCCATTCGCTCTTCCAGGAGTCTTATGGAAGAAGATGTGGAGAGGTAAGTCAGATTCTCTTGATGTAGAGAATGTCAAGCATTCTGTCAACTCCTATCCCTCTGGGTTAAGAGTTCTGACCTCCCACTGCATCCCCTTTGCAAGTTCCTCCTCTGACTCCCTACTCTGTGTTGGAGTCTTTGTATCCGAGGCAGGGTTTGTCTGCATTGGAACCAAGAATTTCTTCATTCTCTGATTCGAAGCTTGCTCTAAGCTGTTAGGTTCCATCAGATCTGGAGTGCTCCTGGTGCTGGGGCTACCCTGTCAGGTCTGAGTTGTCACAGTTGACTCAAGTTTTTGGAGCCATCTCTACACCTTGGGGCTTCACCACAGGTCAGTTTGGCTCTGACTTTAGCCTTGGGGGAGTTTTCCTCAGTGCAGGAAGGGGCTATTGTCCAAAGGCTTGCCCTTTCAGATCCGGGTCCTATTCTGCTCTTGGGGGGGGGGGGGGCGTCTGCTTTTGAGGTTGTGGAGAGGGCCTTGTCTGCTTCCATGACAAAGGCAGTTCCCTTCTGCTTGGATCCTCAGTCTGCAGGCTTGCCATCTCTTCACTTGGGGTCTCATGTATTCTCTCCACAGGGACAGCTGGTACCATAACTCCAGGCTTCCCAGCAGGGTGTTCTGACCTCTTCTGTTACCTCCCCAGAGTATCCCACTGAGGAGGTCCCTAAAAAGCGAATGTGTAAGAGGAAGCACTTAGACTCCCCAGAGTCATCCGTTACATAAGATAAGACTTTGATGAAGGGTCCATATGGTCACCTCCTGAAGATGTCCAGGTTGGAGACCTTCTTGAAATCCTTAAGCAGAGAGGTGGCTGGAAGTCCTGTAACCTTTCATCCGAGGAGTCTGTATTCCTGGAGGTGTTTGGTACCAGCCTGTCTACCTCCTGGGTTACTCTGCCCACTGATGAGCTCATAGAGTTGATCTCTCGGTGGGCATGGAAGGCCCTGGACATCATTGAACCAATCCCCAGGAGACCGGATAAAATTATCACATTACGGGAAGACAAACAGTTCTGGGCAAAATGGGTGCCTGTTGATACCATGGTCATGGCGGTGGCCACAAAAAAGGAACTCGTCAAAGAGAGTTCCACTGTCCATCCACCAAACAAGGAGTCTCAGGTGATGGACAGGCTTGGGAAGCATGTCTATGCTCCAGTGACCTTCACCTTAAGATCTTTGAACTCTTTGGCATATTTTAGTAGGTTGCTGAGAGACCTGAGTAAGGAACTCTGACACTCTTACAGGATCCATTTGATGTGGTACAGGAGTCTGTAACTTCTCAGATGGTTACCCTGCAATTAGTTTCCAATTCTGCTGTTAGGCTAATTTTGCATATGGCTGAAGGGAACCTCAAGGCTAGTGGGTTCTGGCGTTTCCATTAGGAGGCATGCCTGGATGCACTTATGTGGTTTTGCGGAACCCTTCAGGTCTATTCATCAATGCTCCCTTTGATGGCAAGTCTTTGTTTCAACCCAAAAGTTAAAGATACACTATCCATGTGTGAAAAGGATGGAAAAACCCTGTCTACTATGGGAGTACATTTTTCCATGC
This sequence comes from Protopterus annectens, assembly GCF_019279795.1. NCBI lineage: Eukaryota > Metazoa > Chordata > Ceratodontiformes > Protopteridae > Protopterus > Protopterus annectens. Next base: position 1,256,102,674 of record NC_056737.1, read on the forward strand.
CTCAAAGATCCTTTTCCAGGAATCAGCGAGGTACTGGGAAAATGTGATTCATGAAGTCACACGGCCCTTTTTAGGAACTCCAGTGTTACACTGCTGTCACGGCAGAGGAGACCTACAAAAGGTCCAGAGATTTGATTTTTGATAGACCCTTCCAGCACTCCTAAAAAGAGGACCGATTGTCCCCCTCTGGAGCAATCGGGGGGGTCATTTATCCCTGCATCAGAGAGCCTTTCTAGAGATAACAGATGCGTGGGTGCAGAGAATCATTTCCAGAGGTTATATAATATCTTTTTCCGTTTCACCTTCAATGTTTAAAAAAAAAAATCCCTGATGTTCCACCCAGTTAAAGGGAACAAACAGCATTTCAAATACAAAAGCTGCTAGAAAAAAGTCATCCAAGAGGTCCTGCCAGACCAGATAGAATCCAGAGCTTACTCAAAATTCTTTTTAGTGCCAAAGAAAATGGGACTGGAGACCAGTTTTGGATTTTGGCATCTTGAACAAAGCATTTCGACTCACAAAGTTCCAGATGGTCATCGTTCAGTCCATTCTACCCTTTTTGGGCATCTGGATGTGCTCAGTAGACCTTCAGGATATGTACTATCCCATACAGATGAACAGGCAATCCAGAAGGTAGTTATGCTTCTGGCAGGGAGCCAGTCACTACCAATTCAGAGTTCTACTCTTTGGTCTTACTACTGCCCTCAGTATGTTCTTCAAATGTATGGCAGTAGTAGCAGCTCACTTGAGACTGCAAGGACTCCAGATGTTTCCATATTTAGATTACTGGATCATTACAGCCTTGACCAGGCATCAAGTAATTAAGGCAAGAGATCGGGTTCTTCATACATGTTCTCATCTAGGGATAACCGTAAAATACAAAAAGGCTCCTTTGGAACCTACTCAAAATTTGGAATTATTTAGGAGCACTGTTTATAACAAAGTCAATGATAGCTTCAGTGCCTCCTCTGAGAGTTCAGACCTTAAGAACATAGGTCAGGAAGCTAATCTGCAGTACCAGTGAAATCCTCCAAAGCAAACTTAGAGTCCAAATTGGCCACATCTACTAGACTGTCATAAGGCCATCTTCACATATGTCCACAGTCTCATAGGAAGCACCAGATCTGTTCAGAACTGATGGTCAAGGACACCATATATACAAATGCTGTAGCTACAGCAAACTTGCTGGCTGACAGATTCAGCGAAAACTTCACCCCTTGTCCCCCCATCAGTAAATCAGGACATCCCCAGTACCTGCCTCCTTCCCCTTGTATCTAGGGAACAGATCATCACTGCTCTCTCAAAGGCAAAAAATACAGTCTCCATGGGACCCGATAACATACCAAGCTGCATCCTACATGAACTCGGGCAGGAACTTGCAGCACCACTAGGCGCCCTATTCAACCAAAGCTTGAGTACTGGCTTTGTCCCAGGTGAGTGGAGGACAGCCACTGTCATCCCTTTACACAAAGGTGGAGCGTCCATCGATCCAGGAAATTATAGACCCTGCAGCCTAACTAGCCTGATCTGCAAGGCCATGGAACAAATTATCATGGACCTCATTAACAAGGAACTGGCAACCTCCAAACAATCGATCCCACACAGTTTGGCTTTGTGAAGGGGAGGTCATGTCTGCTAAATTTGGTCGACTTCTTAAGGCCGTCACCAAAGCCATGTATGAGGGGAAGACGGTGCACACCACCACCGTTGACCTGGCCAAAGCCTTTGACACTATTCCCCAGTCGGGCATAATAGATTCTCTCAACTAGGTATCAATCCATATGTTACCAGATAAGTAGAAAACTGGCTCACTGATAGAACCCACCTAGTCAAAATAGGGGAAGCCACCTCGGGCAGTAGACCTGTAACAAGCGGCATATCCCAGTGTTCGGTCTTGGGGCCTCTGTTATTTGGGATGTGGACATCCTCCAAGAGGATCTCACTTGACAAATGACTGGTGCCAGAAACCTGGCCTCAAGCTGAATACCAAAAAATGCATCATCATCCCTTATGGGGAGAGTGACGTCCACACAAATTACCACATTAATAATGTCCTAATCACGCAATCATTCGTGAGAGATTTGGGCACCCAGGTTGATAGCAGCTTGACTTTTGACCACCATGTTGCTTCCATTGAATGGAAAGCCTTCTACATGGCTCACCTCATACGTAAAGGTATCTCATCCAGGGACAATGAGGTCATAACATCCATGTATTCTTCCCTTATATAAGGCCCATTATTGAGTACAATGCCCCTTTCGGCATGTACCTCGCAAAGCACATGCAGCAGCTGGAGAGACCACAGAGGTTCCTCACCAGGAGAATCCAGGGACTTGAACATCTACCATACACAAGCTAAAAGCCCTATACCTCTGCTCAGTTTCATACAGACTCCTCAGAGGTGACCTCTGTCTGGTGTGCAAGGTGATCATGGACCTCACCTTGATGGGACTGCTGCATATCCGCAAGTCAAGCTCCACTTTCCCTCTCCACATCAAGCAGAAGATCTCTTTACCCCTTTTTAAGTGCAACCTGGATAAATGGATGGGAAACCAAAAATTATACTCCTGGGATTCACCCGTGTCCCTGCTGAACAGGGGCATTGGTTGCTGACTTGGCTAAACTCTTGGCTAGGCTTATAAAGACTTTGGGGCCAATAGCCTAGTAACCTCCTATGACCAAAGTTTCAGCCCGCTTGCCCTTTCATGCTCTGCGATCAATGTCGGTGGCAATAACTCTAGTATCTTTAGCTAGGTTTTACATGAGGATTCTGCACTGGATGCTAGCCACGCAATGGTCAGTGCTTTATCATCCTTTGTCAACCTTGATAGGTACAGGCAGTCCCCAAGTTACAGACATTCGACTTGCAGATGACCCATAGATAAGAATGGGCTGCCGCAATGTTGGAAATAATGTGCAAATAAATAAATAATCTTTAAAGTTGCTCAAGTCTAAACCTTAAAATGAAGAATTCTGTTGTACACTCCTTTTCCCCCTTTTTCCAGTTCGTGAAGCTGCCCGCACGTCTTGTTAGAGCAGTTAATTCTGCCGTCATGAAGAACAAGAGATCTGACTGGTTAAGAGATCAGTGCGTTAGAGATCTGATTGGTCAAGACTGCTGGCTTGTACAGTACACAGTACTGAAGCAGTTACTGTACTGTACAGTAGAGTGGGCAAATGACATTGTGGCTCACTGGGGTCTAGGTGACAGTAGGAGGTCTGGCAGAAGTCTGAAGGTTCACGAAAGAGTGGAAAACATTTGTGGGTGATGCCGGTA